>NW_026521088.1:77500-240000 GCF_001660625.3 Ictalurus punctatus
CATAACTGTGGGGCTCTATAAGAGAAAGCTCTTCCCCCTGCTGTAGCCTTCACTATTCGAGGTACCGTCAGATAGCCTGCATCTTTTGATCTAAGTAGGCGTGGCGGATCATATAAAACCAAAAGGTCGCTTAGATATTGTGGCGCGAGACCGTTTAGTGCTTTATAGGTTAATAAGAGTATTTTATAATTAATGCGAGATTTTACTGGGAGCCAATGCAGTATTGATAATATCGGTGTGATATGGTCGTATCTTCTAGTTCTAGTTAGGACTCTAGCAGCTGCATTCTGGACTAACTGGAGCTTATTTGTATTCCTACTGGAACATCCAGACAGTATGGCATTACAGTAATCTAATCTAGAGGTGACGAATGCATGAACTAGTATTTCCGCATCATGTAGTGACAATATGTTTCTTATTTTAGAAATATTTCTGAGATGAAAGAAGGCTATCCTAGTAATATTATCTACATGAGCATCAAATGATAGGCTGGAGTCAATAATCACTCCAAGGTCTTTAACTGCTGCACATGATGAAACAGAAAGACCATCCAGAGTAACCATGTGATCAGAAAGATTACTTCTAGCTACACGTGGGCCTAATAAAAGTATTTCTGTTTTATCAGAATTAAGTAGAAGGAAGTTAGTTAACATCCAACGTCTAATGTCCTTTACACAATCCTCAACTTTACTAAGCTTCTGTCTGTCCTCTGGCTTCGCTGAAACATACAACTGTGTATCATCAGCATAACAGTGGAAGCTAATTCCATGTTTACGAATAATTTGACCTAGGGGTAGCATATATAAAGTAAAGAGCAGTGGGCCTAAAACAGAACCCTGTGGAACTCCAAAAGTAACCTCAGTACACATGGAGAATTCACCATACATATACATATGTACAATGAAATTAAGAGAAATTAAGTTTCTCTCTGTAGAGGTTTTATTCCTAGTTAATTTTGCTACTGTGTTGAAAAGGAATCTAGAATTGTTTTTGTTGTGTCCTATTAAGGTGGAGAAATAGATTTTTCTAGCATCGCCAAGAGATTTCCTATATTTCAGTAGGCTCTCCTTCCATGCTGTTTGAAATATCACCAGTTTGGTTTGACGCCATTTACGGTCTAATTGTCGAGTTGTCTGTTTTAAGGTTCGCGTTTGATCGTTATACCAGGGTGCTAATTTTTTTTCCCTAATTATTTTCCTTTTGAGTGGAGCCACTCTATCTAGCGTGTAGCGGGGTGTTGACTCCGAACTTTCAGTCGCCTGATCGAGTTCTGTGTGATCTGATGGTGATCCAAATCTAATTGATGTTTCTGCGAGGTTATTTATGAAGCTCGGTGCAGTAGCTGATGTGTAGGTACGTTTTATGCGGTAGCGAGGCGAGGTGGAAATATTATGATCAATACGTATTATGAACGAGATAAGATAATGGTCTGAGACAACTTCAGACTGCGGAAAAATGATAATATTTTCTATATTTAATCCGTATGTTAGTATGAGGTCAAGAGTGTGACCACCATTATGAGTAGGCCCGATTACGTTCTGATTAATCCCTACTGAATCTAAGATGGACACAACCGCTAATCTTAGAGGGTCTTCTGGGTTATCAAAATGAATATTAAAGTCTCAGACGATTAATGCTTTATCTACAGACACAACCGGGTTTGAGATAAAGTCTGCAAATTCACTAAGAAATTCAGCATATGGCCCTGGGGGTCTGTAAATAATAATTAGAGGACTTGACTTATTTTTTGTGGCTACATAAGTTATGCTGGTATAAAGAATTTCAAAAGAATTAAATTTATGCTTAGGTTTTTGTGTGACGACTAGATTTTGACTATGGATGAGTCCAACACCTCCTCCTCTACCAGCTGAACGAGGCTGATGTACATAACTGTATCCATATTTGTTTGTTTTTTTTTTAAAAACAGAACTGCGGTAAGTGAGAAATGTGAAACGTAAACAAGGCTAGCGGTAGGTGATGCTAGCGGGCTACAAGCTAGTCGCGGATGTTTTGTAAAAACAAAATACAGATCAAATTTTGCGACAGCGCAACGTTACGATTGTTTTATCTAAAGTAGTGTCAGTTATATTTGTATAACGTAAAGGTAAATAATTTTAAAGTATAGAGATTAGAAGAAATTAATGTAATAGCGTTAGCTCGAAGGGTGCTGCTTCCTCAGTGACACTTCAGGTTGCCAGCTCGGTGATACTGAGGTACACACACACACACACACACATTGTACACTTGATACTGAGGTACACACAAACACACACACACACACACACACACACACACACACTGTACACTGGAGATACTGAGGTACACACAAACACACTGTACACTTGAGATACTGAGGTACACACACACACACACCCACACACACACATTGTACACTTGATACTGAGGTACACTCACACACACAGTTTCCCTCTGTGGTGACTGTAATTGTAGTGATGTGATATTGTCATTGTTGTGTGTGTGAGATGAGAGTAAATGTTGTGTATATAAAGATTTTGTGTAGTGGATGTTTTCAGAGCTAAAACTGAGTGTGTTAAGTGTGAGAAGGTTTTCTTTCTTGCAGGATGTGTTACTGCAGGATTACAGATGAAGGTTGTGCTGCTCTGGCTTCTGCTCTGAGGTCAAACTCCTCATCACACCTGAGAGAACTGGATCTGAAGTATAATAATCCAGGAGAATCAGCAGTGAAGCTGCTCTCTGATCTACTGAAGGATCCACACTGTAACCTGGAGACACTACAGTGAGTTACTGATTACTGTCTCTTTACTCTACTGTATCATACTGAATAATGTGTGTGTATGTGTGTGTGTGTGTGTGTGTTTATGTTGTGTGTTTACACTGATGTTCTTCTCTGTCTTACAGCATTAAGGGTAATAAACTCACCAGGACTGGCGTATGACAGGAGTCTCACCTCAAACCTCTTCTCCAGGATAAAGCAGTCTCGGTGAAGAGTTAGAACCCGTCCCACATTTCCAGCAGTTTGGGAGCTGAATCATTAAACTTAAAGGGGCAGAGCAGAAACAAAGTCAAGAACATACATAAGATCGTACACAGGAGAAATCAACACACGTAACCAAATATCTGCTGTACAAAGCAACGGCACCGATCTGCCCCGGGGATGGAGACTGACGAGGCTTAAGTACACGTCCGGAAATGTACAGACAACTCATCCCAAAGCACGAGGCGGGAGCAGGCGTGTACGAGATGTGATCGTCCAATGGCAAGCAGGAACATGACACATTGCAGTGGACTGGGCTTAAAAGAGGAGGAGACAAGACACCCATCCCTCCCCCGACATAGACACACGAATGGAACATAGTACAAACAGAAATACAACTGAGGACGTATCAATGGTCAAGTATCAAATAAAATGTAAACTTGCATTGATGAAGGTAATGTTGTTAGTAATTGTTTATAAATTACCATGGTAACACGGAGCTCCAAGGTATAAAAATATGGAGTTTGTCATCAATCAAACAGTAACCAGTTTTAATACCTAAAAAAGTTTACGTAGCAAAATTTAGCAAAGCGCTTTACAGTAAATTAAAATGTAAAATTAAACTAATGAAATGTTGTGCAGCACATGCTTATGTTAATGTTTGTTGCTTTATATAATCATATAAATAAATAAATACTCCCAAAGTCACCAGAATTGAAAGCTTTGGTGCTGTTAAACATTTAGAGATTGAGGTTGTGGTGAGTCAATAGTTCACTCAGTATATCTGAGTAAGACACAGTGAACGACTCACTGCTGGCATTCATGAAGAAGTCATAAACTCCACTGGAATAATAAATAGGATCTAATAAAACCATGAGTGGAAATTATTGGTGTAAGTTTGTTGGGATAGACTTCCTCCAACCTGGAACTATATCCTCCAGTCCACGCGGTGGCGGTAACGCGCCTAACAGCTGCGTCTCTGACCAGTAGAAATTTACAGAAGAAGAAAAAGCTGCAGCGGGTATCTCCTGAGCAGTTGAGTTATTACACCGAACTAATCATCTCCAGATTAAATTATTTCTGACAGTTTTACAGTTAGATTTGATCCAGTTTAAAAGTAAAAGCTGGTTATTTTGTCTGTGTTTGAGGAATTAAAAGTCCGTTCTGTTTTTAAACCCGAGGTAAGTTAACGGAAGCTGTGTGGCCGAATCCCAAATTGATGTCATTTCCGTTTTAAGTGCACTACATTAGGGATGAAATAATGACAGTCTACACCCTATGTAGTGCACTATTTAACTCATGAGGAGAGATTTGTTATTCTGTTTTAGCGGCACTATTTAAGTATAACCTTACTTTATCCTAAAATCCATTGTTTGCTCCCTGCTTATAGCAACTAAAATAAACAACAGTGAGTGTAAAAGTGGCTAAGTCATTTAGCAGCTAAAATAACTTTAAATTTCTGTAATGTTTTTAATGTATAAACTGCTAAACTGAGGTGAAGTTGGGTTTATACTGGACATTCACTGCAAATTCGAGCTTCTATTTCTCAAGAAATAAACACAAAAAGGACAAAATGTGTGTGTGTGTGTAGCTGGCGAGGTCACTTTGTAAAGAAATACTACGCGCATGCGCACGTACGCATTCACGTCAACATGTCCGCCATTTTGATGAGGGAAAGACCGCGCTGTAAACAAATACAAGTAAACGGAGGAGATGTGGTTTTTCTGGATAATAATTTACATGATTTACCGGAGATGATAACGGCATCGTTTTCAAAAACTTGCCCTTTGAAACCCGTTTTCCAAAGTTTTCAGACCCCGAAACGCCGTCGTCATGGAAACGAACAGCCAAACCGCATCAGAAGTTTTCGGTTTTTATTTGAAAACGTTGTGGTGTAAACGGCCCCTTAACAACTACAGCAAAATGCTGCTTTTATTGCTGAAGTCTTTCTGTAAACAAATAGAAATGAAATAGAATTTTTATGATTCACACTATATTACACTCCATTCTTCTTCTCAAAGACAACTCTATTTTTTGAAAATAATCAAGATTTTTTTTTTGTTAAATCTATTTCATGATGCAGCTTATTATTAGAGCTGCAACTATCGATTATTTTCACAATCGATTAATTGGTCGATTATTTTTTCGATTAATCTGATGGGGGCGGGGCAAACTTTCAGTGCCTTTTTTGTTTATTTAAAATAAAATCCACAAACTGAGTGTTACAAATATAAATTCAGACTAAAACTTTACACAGATGTTTGTCCAAAACAGAAAAGAACCCAATACACACACATATATTTTATATATATATATATATATATATATATATATATATATATATATATATATATATATATATATAAATTAATTTAGGACTGTAGTTTAATTCGGTGCTTTTTGTGCATCCATAAAAAATAATGCATAAGTACTTATATAATATAATTGTAAACTAACTAAATAAGGTAAATATATATAAACATTTATAAATAGTTAGATAGATAGCATTATTTTTTATGGATGCACAAAAAGCACAGAATTAAAGTCCAGTCCTAAATGAATAATAAAAACTCACTTTCACTGCACCTTGTGGTTTCTGTTCCTCGGTGTCTTTAGACATTATTTTACTTTTGATCATAATGTTTGAATTAGACATTACAGATCTTACTCGCGCTACACTCTGTATCAGCGCGTCTACACCGCGCGTGACCAGCAACGCAGCCTCGTTACTAACACTTTATTTTCAGTGCTTTTTGAACTGTCTCTCAGCTCTAAATAGTTCCGCGGTGTTTCTGTGGAATTGGGATGAACGTCTGGTTAAAGGGTTGATGTCTCGCTGGCGCAGTGATTTGTTCTTTAGGATTGTTTTTCACTTGAACAGCTCTCTGTGTGGAGACTTGAGGTAGTTCTGTAGTCACAGGTGCACAAATCAGTCACACAGCTCCAGCTTCACCTGCGCCTCTCGCAGGGAAACGGTTTCTGTGCACTGGCTCCGTCCCAAATCACCTTGTATGGAATGTCTATCTCTAGTGCACTAGGTGCGGTAGAGACTCCATTCGTTCAGACCGTGTGTAGTGTACCTAGATACGCAGTCGTGCAGGATTTGGGCACAGGCCACGCTAATGAAACATCATCCATTTCAAGTCAAGTTGCTATTGTTAAACACTTCACTAAAACCTGTATGGAAACGTTGCTGTTCAGTTGTTCTATAAGCGCAATTTCAACCAAATACAGTGGAGTGTAAAAGTTTGTACCCCCTTTTGGTTTCTTTTGGACTGAAGGGTGTTAAATGTCCTAAACACTACAAAATTTGACTGTAAGTAGAAGTTAATTTTATTATCAGACTCAGATATCCATGTTAATATTTTTAATACTGCTCATTAGTGTTAAATGACTTGATGATTTTGTGGTCAGTAAGCCGTTTTTGTGTTGATTTTGATGTATGTTTTGGGTCACTGTCCTGCTGGAAGATCCAACCACGGCCCATTTTAATTTTTCTGGCAGAGGCAGTCAGGTTTTTATTTAATATCTGTTGATATTTGGTAGAGTCCATGATGCCATGTATCCTAGCAAAATGTCCAGGTCCTCTGGCAGAAAAACATTCCCAAAACATTAAAGATCCACCACCATATTTAACCATGGGCATGAGGTACTTTTCCATATGACTACCTCTCTGTGTGCTTCAAAACCACCTCTGGTGTTTATTACAAAAAAGCTCTATTTTGGTTTCATCTGACCATAGAACCCGATCCCATTTGAAGTTCCAGTAGTGTCTGGCCAACTGAAGACACCTGAGTGTGTTTTTGGATGAGAGTAGAGACTTTTTTCTTGAAACCCTTCCAAACAGCTTGTGATGATGTAGGTGACTTCAGATTGTAGTTTTGGAGACTTTCTGACCCCAAGACACAACTAATTTCTGCAGTTCTCCAGCTGTGACCCTTGGAAATGTTTTGTCCACTCGAACCGTCCTCTTCAGTGCGTTGAGACGATATAGACACGTGTCCAATTCCAGGTTGATTCATAACATTTCCGGTTGACTGGAACTTCTTAATTATTGCCCTGATGATGAAAATGAGCATTTTCGATGCTTGTGCTATTTTCTTATAGACACTTCCCATTTTGTGAAGCTCAACAACCTTTTGCTGCACTTCACAGCTACAGTGGTGCTTGAAAGTTTGTGAACCCTTTAGAGTTTTCTATATTTCTACATAAATATACACAAGATTTTCAGACAAGTCCTAAAACTACACAAAGAACTCATTTAAACAAACGTGACACATGTTATACTTGGTCATTTATTTATTGCAGAAAATAATCCAATATTACATATCTGGGAGTGGCAAAAGTATGTGAAACTTTTGCCTTCAGTATCTGGTCTGACCCCCTTGTGCAGCAATAACTGCAACTAATCATTTCCAGTAACTGTTGATTAGTCCTGCACATGGGCTTGGACATCAGTTTTGGCCATTCCAAACCAATAACCTTATTGTTCTTTAACCATTCTTTGTTTTGGGCCATTGTCTTATTGCATGCCCCACTTTCTCTTGAGATTCAGTTCAGTTCCTGGGTTCATTCTTGCCCTGCGGTTGTGGAACTCACCACTACACTAATTATAATCTTTCAGATAGCTTGGAGATTTAGTACGTGTAGACCTTCTCAAATCAGGGTTTTCCATCCCAAGGAAAGTTTCTGACACAACCACTTCAGAAGTTCCTCCCAGTTTTTGTTTGTGACTTTCCTCAGAGAATGAAGAACCTGAGTCTTTTGTAGAAGGCACTGGAATGTCAACATCTGGCTGTGAAGTGTCCAACAACTCTGGTGCTATTGATGTTGCATTGTGCCCATCTCTCACCTGATCAGTATGTCAGTGAACTACTTGCCCACTTCCCAATGCTACTGTGCACCATACAGGACCAGTCTTTTTCTGAACTGTACCTGGAATAAAAGTAGGTCCAGAGCTGAAGTTCCTAGTATACACTGGGTCACCCACCACGAGATATCTTTCCTTTCCATGTTGGTCATGGTACCATTTTTGTCTCAATTGTTTGTGTCTCAATGAGACCCTGTGTAGACCAGTTTCCTTCCACACAGCAGTTTAGCGGCTGATTTGCCAGTGGTCGACTGTGGCGTCGTTCGGTAACTGAACAACACTCTGGCTAGCCTTTTCAGTGGACTCTCCAGCACTCTTTTCATCAGGGTTTTGAATGTTTGAACGGCCCTTTCAGCCAGACGCCTGGAAGATGCATGGTAGGGTGCTGTGCTTGTGTTTGATTCCGTTTCTTTCCATAAACTCTTGGAATTCAGCACTGGTAAAAAAACAACAAAACTGCTATGGTCTGACATCACTACTTCTGGTATCCTGTGTTGGCTAAAGGTTTGTCTTAAGCACTGAATGGTAACTGTGGATGTAGACTTGATTAACAGATAAGCCTCTGTCCATTTTGAGAATGCCTCTACCACGATCAAGAACATTCTACCCATCCACGGTGCACCGTAATCAATGTGAATCCTTCTCCATGGCTGCTCTGGTAACTCTCACGCATGCAGTGGCGCGTTTGCCAGAGCGTTTCTGTTTTCCTGACAGACTGCAGACGATTTGACCAATGCTTCCACCTCTGCATCCAAGTGTGGCAACCACATATAGCTACGCACCAGGCCTTTCATCCTGGTAATTCCCGGATGGGTTTCGTGTAGATGTCTTAGAAGAGCTGCACGCCACGGATGTGGAATCACTACGCGAGTCCCCCATAACACAAAGCTGCCCTGTATGCAGAGTTCATCCTATTTCCTTACATATTAGGGATGTCACGATACCAAAAATCTAGTCGTTGGTACCGATACCACCAAAAGTACACGATGCTCAGTACCATGGTGTGGTTATTATTTAAAAAAAAGAGAGAGAATTAAAAAATATATATATAAAATTAAAAACTCCTGGAGAACATCCTCCTCTGGCTGATACTGGCAGAGAGAGAGAGAGAGAGGGATATTTTAGTTCAAACACTCTGACCATGACTAATAAGTGCTAAGCTGCACTCCTAAACGCACACACACCCCTTATACTCTGAATGCAAGCATTAGTTTAAATTCACTGATACGGTGTCAGGATAAAAAGATTTATTAAAAGCATGAACATGTGAATAATTATTAGTGACATGAGGCTACATTTAGCTGACAGGACATGGGCTGAATGGAGATGCATGGTGGTCCATTAGGAGGTAGTTTATAACATTGCAATGCATTAGCATTTAACAAATAACTGGCTATCGCAAACATTACATGGAGCATAATGTTAGCTGATTTCACGGCTACAATGCCAGCTGTCTCAAACATAATATAGGACCTGTCTTTCGACTGTAATCCTGTGGCATTAATTTTGTGACCTAAAAATACCTCTACTTCTCCCATGAACTCACACTTGCTCCTTCTTTGTCTCAGTCCACTCTTTTCTATCCTACTCAGTACCTCATCCAAGTTCTGCAGATGTTCATTAGCCCCTGAGACTAAAATGTCATCCAGATAAACTGTGATGCATGCGATGTCTTGCAGAATCCCTTCTATTGTGCGCTAGAAGATCGCTGGACTTGAAGCACCTCCAAATGTTGGCCTGTTGTAAGTACATAATCCCTTGTGCATGTTGATTGTAACGTACTTATTGGAATTTTTGTGCAGCATTATCTTCTGATGCGCATGGGTCATGTCCAGTTTGGAGAATTTTTCCTCCTGCCAACTGAACAAATAAATCTTCTACCTTGGGAATTGGATACTGCTCCACACTAGAGCTGGATTTACTGCGAATTTATAATCCTTACAAATTGGGGTAGAACCATCAGTTTCCTGACTGGAACAATGGGAGCTGCCCACTCTGCAAACTGCATTGGTTCAATGATCTTGTCTTCCACCAGCCTCTGGAGTTCTCCCTCTAGCAGTGGACCCAACTCTTTTTTGAACACCTCGGATTGTCTCTCCAATACGTTAGCCAACTTATGACCTGGTACATTTGCTACTGTATTTACCTGCTGAGGCAACAAATGATTTCCGTAGCGCCCCCCCCACCCCACCTTTGAATGTTGATCTTTACTGATGATCACTCCACAGCCTGCTTTAACTTCAAATACCACCTCCATGCTATTCACTTAAATGGTTTGTGTGATAGGAGCAGCCCTAGGTAAGTCAAACTAAACAGAACCCTTACCTTCACTACAGTGAGAGAGAGGCCTTTAGTTGCATAGATGTTACCCTGGCTCCTTTATGACCTTACAGACTACTACTTGTCTTGCTCTTGGAGTGATCTTTGTTGGTTGATATCTCCTGGGGAGGGTAATGATGGTCTTGAATTTCCTCCATTTGTGCACAATCTGTCTGTGATCAAATATTATCATTTTGTCTCGTTTGTTTAATTGGGATCTCTTGGTCTACTTTTAGGACTTGTGTAAAAAAAGATGTTTTGGGTCATCTTTATTCATATATATACAGTGAGGGGAAAAAAGTATTTGATCCCTTGCTGATTTTGTATGTTTGCCCACTGACAAAGAAATGATCCGTCTATAACTTTAATGGTAGATTTATTTGAACAGTGAGAGACAGAATAACAACAAAAAAATCCAGAAAAACGCACGTCAAAAATGTTATGAATTGATTTGCATTTTAATGAGGGAAATAAGTATTTGACCCCTCTGCAAAACATGACTTAGTACTTGGTTTAAAAACCCTTGTTGGCAATCACAGAGGTCAGACGTTTCTTGTAATTGGCCACCAGGTTTGCACACATCTCAGGAGGGATTTTGTCCCACTCCTCTTTGCAGATCTTCTCAAAGTCATTAAGGTTTCGAGGCTGATGTTTGGCAACTCGAACCTTCAGCTCTCTCCACAGATTTTCTATGGGATTAAGGTCTGGAGACTGGCTAGGCCACTCCAGGACCTTAATGTGCTTCTTCTTGAGCCACTCCTTTGTTGCCTTGGCCGTGTGTTTTGGGTCATTGTCATGCTGGAATACCCATCCACGACCCATTTTCAATGCCCTGGCTGAGGGAAGGAGGTTTTCACCCAAGATTTGACGGTACATGGCCCCGTCCATCGTCCCTTTGATGCAGTGAAGTTGTCCTGTCCCCTTAGCAGAGAAACACCCCCAAAGCATAATGTTTCCACCTCCATGTTTGACGGTGGGGATGGTGTTCCAGGGGTCATAGGCAGCATTCCTCCTCCTCCAAACACGGCGAGTTGAGTTGATGCCAAAGAGCTCCATTTTGGACTCATCTGACCTCAACACTTTCACCCAGTTGTCCTCTGAATCATTCAGATGTTCATTGGCAAACTTCAGACGGGCATGTATATGTGCTTTCTTGAGCAGCGGACCACCTTGCGCGCGCTGCAGGATTTCAGTCCTTCACGGCGTAGTGTGTTACCAATTGTTTTCTTGGTGACTATGGTCCCAGCTGCCTTGAGATCATTGACAAGATCCTCCCGTGTAGTTCTGGGCTGATTCCTCACTGTTCTCATGATCAATGCAACTCCACGAGGTGAGATCTTGCATGGAGCCCCAAGCCGAGGGAGATTGACAGTTCTTTTGTGCTTCTTCCATTTGCGAATAATCGCACCAACTGTTGTCCCCTTCTCACCAAGCTGCTTGGCAATGGTCTTGTAGCCCATTCCAGACTTGTGTAGGTCTACAGTCTTGTCCCTGACATCCTTGGAGAGCTCTTTGGTCTTGGCCATGGTGGAGAGTTTGGAATCTGATTGATTGATTGCTTCTGTGGACAGGTGTCTTTTATACAGGTAACAAGCTGAGATTACGAGCACTACCTTTAAGAGTGTGCTCCTAATCTCAGCTCGTTACCTGTATAAAAGACACCTGGGAGCCAGAAATCTTTCTGATTGAGAGGGGGTCAAATACTTTTTTCCCTCATTAAAATGCAAATTAATTTATAAAATTTTTGACATGCGTTTTTCTGGATTTTTTTGTTGTTATTCTGTCTCTCACTGTTCAAATAAATCTACCATTAAAATTATAGACTGATCATTTCTCTGTCAGTGGGCAAACGTACAAAATCAGCAGGGGATCAAATACTTTTTTCCCTCACTGTGTATATATATATATATATATATATATATATATATATATATATATATATATATATATATGAGAGAGAGAGCTTCTAAATACTAAGGAAATTGAAAAAGAGCCCTGAAATGTTAATGAAAATCATGGAAGAACTTTGAGACTGAAAAGAGAGGAGAAGAGTCTCCTAAAACTGGGGAAAAGGAAACCCTCTCAATACTATGAAACTTGGGGAACAGCATCACAAAGATGAGTTGAAACGCGTCTTTCATCAAGTCTGGTGAAATTGAGAAAGATCCAAATTGAGAACGAGGAATTCAAAGAAGCGCATCATGATTAAGAATGTGCCTCTCAAGAGGAAGATGAGGAAGAGCTGATCTAGCCTGGCAACGCTGAGAAAGAGTCTTTTAAGACCGAGGATGTTGAGGAGCCTCTCAAGCCTGAGGGAGGTATGGAAGAAGTTCTCAAAAATAAGGAAGTTGAGGGAGAGTTTCTCCAAAATAAAGAAGTTGAGGACGAGGTTCTCAAAAATAAAGAAGTTGAGGAAGATTTTCTCAAAACTTAGGAAGTTTAGGAAGAGCCTTTCAAGCCTGAAGAAGTTTAGGAAGAGTCTCTCAAGACCAAAGTGTCATGATTCCCCCTTGAAGCAGTGTGCTCTAAGCGCGAATGCGCGAGCACCTGCTTTTCCGTTGTTGACTGTAGTGACATCTGGACACGTGTGTTTTGTTTATGTTTCTGTCATGTCTCCTCCCTGTTATGTCATTGGCTGGGATTTCACGTGGGTCTGTATTGCTCTCAGCTGCTAGCGGTTTAGACGCTGATCATGTCCACATATATACCGTGCGCCTCCCAGCACACAACGCGGAAGATTATCATAGAGTTAGTTTAGTTCGTATCGTAGTCATAGTCACGGTCCATGTTTAGAGTTAGTTCGCGCTGGATTATCCGCTTCCAGTTCCTCGTCATAGTTCGTTTCTCATTTTGTTTATCGACCCTGTTTTCCGTGACCACGACCTAGATTCCAGCCTTGCCCAGTGTATGCCTGTTTGCCAATCGCCTGACCTCTTGCATGTTTGCGGATTATGTTTTGGATCACATTTTAGATTTGTCTGCCTGTCTCTCTTTCAAATAAACAACTGTTCATCCTGCACTTGCATCCGTCCTATCTCCGCTCCGTCACGATACGTGACACAAAGAAGGTGAGGAACACTTTCTCAAGACTTAAGAAGTTGAACTGAAAGGAAGTGTCTCAGGTCTGAAGAAGTTGAAGGAGAGGTTTAAAAAATAAGGAACTGGAGGAAGTGGTTCTCAAAACTGAGGAAGTTCAAGAAGAACCTTTCAAGCCTGGGGAAGAAAAGGAAGAGTCTCTCAAGACCAAGGAAGGTGAGGAAGAGCCTCTCAAGAGTAGAAAGTTGATGAAGATCTTTTCAAGCCTGAGGAATATCCTGGGGAAAGTCTGAAGGGGAAACAAAAGCAGAAAAAATAAAAATCCAGAAATGAATGGCAAAAATAAGTAAAAATAAAATGAATGAGGATAATCGACATGAAGCAGGAATGTCTGATGCCTGAGGAACTTCAGTAAAAGCTTTCGAAATCAAGGAATTTCAATCAATATCCGAGAACCAAGAGAAAGCCAAAGAGGTAGAAATCTGGGAGCTGATGTCAGTGGAGTCTCAGTCTGGCTCTCAAACACACTTTCACAGCTTTTCCTCCTCTCTAGCATCTGTACCATCAGCAGTGTCTCCTACTTTCTGGTCTTCTGTCTTTCAGGAGCCACTATGCAGTCGTTACTCAGCCTGACTAAGTTGTTTGGTCTGATGGTTGATGTGTGATAGATGCCGTGCTAATTAAAGCGGTTTGCCGACGTGGTCAATGAACACGTCTTGTGTGCAGTCTTCTCTTCTCTCCACTTGGGCAGGAAAACCATCCATGAGCTGCAGTAAAATGTAGCCTTAGTGTTTGTTGATACAGTGGGGGTCATGATGTCTGAGTCCAGCAGCAAGAATTGACCATTTTACTCAACTGGCCAGGTTGGTACACCTGCTGAATAACATGTTCTGATTGGCTGAAAGCCACCAGATGGTGGAAAGCCTGGTGCTATAAACAAACTGAGTGAATTAGGAGTTTGAGAGGCCCCCTCTCAAACTCCTAATTCACTCAGTTTGTGAAAAAGAAGGATTTTCCAGTGCCGGATGGACCACATTGTCTCATCTCAAAAGTCAGAGGCACTGGAAGCAGGAAGCAGGAAGCACGTGAGAGCAATTAGCCCTGCTCTCTGCCCAGACGAGTTCCACGGGGCCACGGCATCCACTTAAAGAAATACACTCCGGTATAGACATGGAGGAGCACCGCGATGAGAAGTACTGAGCCTAGACAAGCCAAGACTCGCTGCAGACCGCACGCACACGGCTTATCTGTGTTTATTCCAGCTGAAGCTAACAGGAAGTTAAGAACACGGTGTGATGTTGAATCATTTACTGTAGCAGCAGCTCGGACAGCTCTAAATTCAGATTTCATCTCAAGGATCGGATCGCAATCTCATAAGATTTGGATGAAGCCATGCGAGAGCCCGAGAATATTACATAAATGAAGAATTCTGATTGATTTGAACTTTTACAGAAGTATGGGAGACTTGGAGATGTTCAAGGCAGTATGGTGTTATGAGAAGGCTCTGTGTTCTGTAATGGAGGGAGAACTTTGTTTTACACCAGCATTAGCTGATAATGTTCTTAACAACTATCCGGTGTTGCGCTGACTTATTTGTTTTATTTATTTATGGTTTTTCTTTTTAATGCTGCTTTAAATATTTATTTATTGAGTCACCTTTGACCTTAATGTGTATAGTGTGACGTTTGAAAAATAAAAGATTGTAAAAAGTCAAAAAAGTCTCTCTTTCACTCTCTGTCTCTCTCTCGCTCTCTCTGTCTCTATCGCTCTCTCTCTTTCTTCCTCTCTCGCTCTGTTTCACTCTGTTTTCGCAAACTATCTTTTTATGAAAAATTATATACTGCACAACCCTGTGACCTTGGAGCAATTAATCAGCTTTCAGATGGACTGCCGCATCTTGGACATGAAGATAAAGCTGAGCTGGAGAAACCTTTGTCCTTTCAGGAGTTAACGGAAGCTGTCCAGCAACAATCTTCGGGAAAATCACCAGGATTGACTTCTGAAATTTATAAAGCCTTCTGGTCCCTCATTGGTCAGGATTTGTATGAGGTGTTTCTCGAAAGCTTTGAGTCAATTATCCTACCCCTCCGTTGTAGAAGAGCTGTAGTGACTCTTTTACCCAAGAAAGGAGATCTTGGTTTATTGAAGAACTGGCGACCGGTCTCTCTTTTAGGAACTGATTATAAAATATTGTCTAAAACTCTGACAAATCATCTTAAAAAATCTATAGCGTCCATCATCCATGAAGATCAGTCCTACTGTGTACCCTAGCGATCTATGTTTGACAATCTTTTTTTTTGTGCGGGACTTGGTGTACTTAACGGAACTGCATAAATTAGATCTTGGTCTTGTGTGTTTGGACCAAGGAAAAGCCTTTGATAAATTTGACCATGAATACCTGTTCAAAATACTTGAAAGCTTTGGCTTTGGGAATCAGTTTATTTCATGGATAAGGCTTTATAAAGATGTCTATAGTATGCTGAAAATAAATGAAATTTTGATCAGACCTTTTTCTGTAGGTAGAGGTGTGAGACAAGGGTGTAGTTTGTCTGGTCTCTTGTACACGATTTCCATTGAGTCAATGTTGAGGATGCTGAGAGAGAAGCTGCAAGGATTTACTGTTCCAACATCTCACCTTTCAAACACACCAGTGGTGAAACTCACAGCGTATGCAGATGACATCACAGTGATCATTAGATCTGAAGATGATGTTAAACATCTAACCTCATGCCTCAACGTCTTTCAGAGTGCTTCTTCCGCACTGATCAATTGGGAAAAAACTGACACTTTATTGTTAGGCCATTGGTCACACCAAAATCCACCCCAGCTTCCACATCAGCGCCCTTGAAATAAAGAGGGGGTTAAGATACTGGGGCTGTTCTTTGGGACTGAACAGAACAAGAACAAGAATTGGGAAGGACTTGTAGAAAAAGTGACAGGCAAGCTCCAGAGATGGAAGTGAATTCAAGCCCAGCTTTCCTACAGAGGCAGGGTGCTGGTGGTGAATAATCTAGCCACCTCAATGTTGTGGCATCGTCTAACCGTGTTGGACCCTCAGAAAGAGCTTTTGTCACAACTTCAAAAAGCCTTTGTAGACTTCGTTTGGGGTGGTCATCATTGGCTTCCCCCGGGGGTACTGTGTCTGCCTACAATCGATGGTGGTCAGGGATTCATTCATTTAGCCTCTAAGGTGAAATCCATGAGGTTGCAGACTGCCCAAAAACTGCTTTACTCGTCGGACTCTCTACCATGGATTAGCTTTGGCCTTGCCATTCTACGGGGAAAAAAACAAGATGGATTTTGATAAGCAAATGTTTCTGATTTCAGGAAACGTGGTAAAAGACATGTTTAAGATAAGGTTTTATAGATCGGATCGGTTCTTGAAGCTTGGGGTTACTTTAAGTCGGAGTGGAAAGAACATTTTGGTTTTGATGAACCACTTCTGCACAATCCTTGGTTTTCTAAAAAATGCACTATGTCCAACACTGAAATTTCTAACTTTGTTTTAGCTGGGATAACTAAAGTTGGAAACCTATTTGACTTGTCAAATAGAGAGTGTTTTTCAGTACAGAATCTAACTAGAAAGATTACTGGTAGATCAGAGAGAATAGTTGGGAACATATTAAAGGATTTGAAAACATCTTTTCCTACATCTTTGTGTGATTATATAACTGAGTTTATCTCCGGTGGTAACACAAAGGTCTTTTTTCCAGAAATGTACTTAACTCCAGTGGTAGCTCAAATTAACAATGGAGACTATGTAAACATTTTGTTATCTTTTAAAGGCTTGCAGAGTCTTCCGTTTTCCATGGTGAACAAACAAAATAGATATTTCCTGTGTAAAGTCCTACTTTGTTGGACATCTAAGGGGGAGGAGGCATACAGAATGGAGGACTCATTTCTTGACGTCGGGAGATAATGAACCTTCATGGCAGTTATTGTATAAAAACCCTCTACCAAAAAGGTCTTGTGACTTACAGTGGCGGATTTTACATTGTGCATTACCAACAAAAGTGTTTTTGTTTAAATGTAAATATGCATCGTCTCCACTGTGTACTTTGTGTGATGAACTTGATACTGTGTTTCATGTCTTTTGTGAATGTTGTAAATTATCTCTGCTCTTAAATCTATTAGATACAATGTTTCATAGTTTGGGGATCATTTTCTCGAAAACAGGGTTTATTTATGGGGGTAGATAGTCTCGCCACAGGCAGGAAATCTGTACCTATTTGGATTTTTTGGTCGGTCAAGCAAAATTAGCCATTTGGAAGGCTTACAAAATGGGATTGGAAGGGAAAGAAGTAAACATGGTTAAATTATTTAAGGCCTTGGTTGAGTCTAGGATTAGATTAGAGTATGAATTTTACCAAATGAATGGTGATCTTCCGATGTTTGAGAAGAAATGGTGTGTAAACAAAGGGGTGACTTATAAGAGGCGAGAATCTCTTTTTCAATTGGTAATGGTCGTTAAAACAATGTGTTCTGTATGTTAAGGTTTTTTAAATTGTAGAATAAATTCTATTTTAAAAGTCAAAGTCTCTCTCTCTCTTCTCTCTCTCCCCACAGATGTGTCGTTATCTCTAGCATCCCTGCTGGTGCCTCTACAAATTACACCTGCAACATGAGGGGTCGTCATGTGAACATCATCATTCCCAATGTTATCCAGGCTCTCACGCTCTGTGAAGTGGAAGTCTATGGGGTTCCAGGTTACACCTATATATCCAGTTCACAATTTCATATACATTTGAAGTAAAATTAAGTTTTACAACAGCTGCTAAATATCAATACTGTTAATTTTTTTTAGTGCCTGTTACTAAGAGGGCATTTCTGAGATTGAAGTTTAACAGCAGTGAGGATCTTATGAACCCTACTGTGAGGGACATTAAATTCTTCAAAAGGTTTGTGTTTATGACATGTATGGTAGATTCATACATACACAAATAAATAAATAAATAATAGTACTTTTTCACTATAGATGATATCTGCCAATGTCCAGCCTTCAGTGCGTCAGATCCGTTGGACTAAGGAACCAGAGGTGGAAAATGAAACTTAAAAAACGGTAGGAAATATCACTACTACTACTGCAATAATAATAATACAACTACTTCTACTGCTAATAATAATAGTAATATAGCCATAAGAGGCAATCTGTGGGGTCCAAACACTCCCTGCGTATAGCACCCCGAGTGGCCAGTTCTTGTCAAGATTCATAGAACAATAAAGAGACCATATGTGAACTTTCTTACGCATATCACATTTTGTGATAATAACTCAATGCTAGTTGTGTAACCTACCTGCTGAAAGCCGACTGGCAGAAGGCAGACATTTTTTGAAGTAATTCAGTTACAGATTAGCAGAAAGCGCACAGCAAATTCTGCTCAATTGGAATTTTGGTTCCTGAGAAACAGCTATTTGAACTTAACGCTGACCCTTATAAACATGAACAGCAGCCCCAGGTAGCCAATTTGAGCAAGATTGCATCGGATACTAGGAGGTCCATCCCTGAACTTTCTATTCAAGTTTTGTGGCAATAGCTTAATGGGAAACTTTTCAGTTATCTGATTGGCCAATGACAGGCATGTTTCTTTTTCAGTAATTAAGTCATCATGAGAATCCATTACAGATTAGCACATACTGTATATCTACCATACCAAATTTCAGCTTGATCAGACTTATAGTTCCTCATAAACAGCTATCTGATCTTAGCTCTGCTCCCTTTGTATGACCAAATTTGGCACATATTTGCCAACTAGTCCTAGGATGTTTGGCCTAGATTCAGAAATTTTGTGACAATGCTCAATAATTAATTTTTGGTGTGATGCTCAATAATTATCAAAAACATGTTGACATTTGTAAACAGCAACATCTCACTTTCCTGGATAATGAAAGGGAGTACTACAACCCCAATTCCAAAAAAGTTGGGACGTTGTGAAAAATGTAAATAAAAACAGAATGCAATGATTTGCAATCTCATAAACCCATATGTTATTCACGGTAGAACATAAAAAACAAATCAAATGTGTAAACTGAGGAAATGTAGCATTTAAAGGAAAAAAATAGGTAACTTTGAATTTATGGGCTTTATATAACTATCAATTTATTGATAGTTCCATGAAATTTGCAGAAAATCAGTTTACTGTTACTTATTTATTAATTCATTGATTTATTTCTTTTACTTGAGTGATATTACAGTCAAGAATTTTGTCATTCGGACTTACAGGTGGCAGAAATATAGCTGAAACAAGAAGAAGAAGAAGAAGAAGCGGAAGAAGAAGAAGTGTTCAAAGAACAAAAAGAAAAAAAACATCAAATGTGTGAGGTTTAGGTGTAGCACTTGAAAATACTAGCTAACTGATGTTATAGGTTTATTAATTAGAAGTACTAGAAGTTTTTTAGTTTGTTTGTTTGGGAAGTGTATCTATGAAAAATTATTACCACAGGGTTTGTACAAGGTGCTTGAATTTGGCATTTGGATATTTAAGTACTGGAAAACCTTGAAAATAGCCGTTTTTTTATGTAACAGTGGTTACAAAGTGCTTGAATGATAAAAAGTCAATAAATAAAAAATAACAATTTTCAAAAGAACACGAATACAATCCTTTCACTCAAAATATGACTCCCCGCTGCAGCCCCTCCTCCTCCTGCTGTTCACTCATTCATTTTAACAGGGACAGCTTCGGTCCACTTCTCAGACCCCTTTAGCAACTTCTTCTTTTTTTTTTTTTTTTTTTTTTTTTTTTTTTTTAAAAGCATCTAGCGATATATCTAGTGACTTTTCAGACAAACCTTAGCTACTTTCCGTAGAAGAGAAATGGACAGTACTGCCCGGCGAGTGCGAGGTCCTGCTTTCAGAAACAGAAAAAATATGTAAATGAGAACAGCTTTATTGGGAATTCGGCTGTATTAAAATTCAGCATGTGAGCACAGAGAGTAGGATGTATTATAAATGGCTGACACTAGGCAGAGTGAAAATACGATGCAATGGTGAAATTATGGTGAAAATGAAGCAATGACTGGGAAATACAAATTTAGTCCATCATGGCTGGGAAAAGGAGCTATATAAAAATGGTTGTTTAAAAAAAATTATTATTATTAATATTTTTTTGGAAATGAAGGATATGTTTGAATGACATCTCTTGTATAGTCCTTGAAAACAAAACAAAACAAACAAACAAAAAAAAAAAAACAGTGCTTGAAAAGTCCTTGAAAATCCTGGAATTTCATTATGAAGCATCTGTACAGACCCTGTTATATGTACTATGTGATTTATGTATTAAACATGCCTCTTGATTTCTGGGTTTAGCATAGTTATACCTCGGTTTGAGTTTAAAACAACAGCTAGATTTACTGGTAGAATATTGCTAGTTAAGTTTCTCTCACAAATATTATTGAGTAGATAAAGTATATTCAGTAGCTTTTCTGGGATAGTGAGAATTGAGGTTAATATAGTAGAAAACAAAACACTCAGATTATCCTGGTTGTAAGAACTACTCATTCATCTGTACACCTTTACAGTTTTCACTGCAGATATATCATCAGCTTTATTGAACAATACTCAGAATCCTTGTCACCTCCCAGCCAATCAGTCATGATGAATTTTTGTATGGTTGGAAGCATGTTTAAAACACAGAAAGTGCCGAGATCATATAAGAATGAGGTTTTACTCACTGGCATAAATGTGTTCACTTTAAACTTTGCTCCTTCCCTTAAACACTTACCTGCTTGAGAATTTCCAATGTTTGTAGAATGATGATTCTCAGTACAGCACATTACCAAATATTAATGGGCTTTAAATTTATTTATTTATTTGTGACAATTATGGGGTTTTCTAATTTGTTTAATATGTGAACTCTTAAATCAACATTTCCCATTGTTAGTATCAGAATCTTATTTAACATGCAACATATTCAATAATCTGTAACTAAGACTCAATAAAGCTATTCTCATTACACAGTGTCCAGAATGTCTCTGAAACACTTCAGCCTATGATTAGCCATGGATTCCTGGGAGGACAATGTAGCAGTCTCTGAGGATTTCTTCTTATCACTCCACTGTTTAAAAAAACAACAACAAACCACTAAATACTGGATTCTTCTTCTTTTAATTTGATTGTCAGTGCTCAACTCAAACCAACAGCAGTATTATTAATAATATCAGGAATGATTGTGTCTAAAATCAACCACTGATTATATCCCACTTGTTTGTTTCTAGATTGTATGATTTATTTAGCCAATTCTAAACTCACCTCTCCATTTGTGTAACTGGATACTCAGGATAATGAAATTTCGCTCTGGTTTCCATCCACCCACCCTTTCATTTTCTATATCTCCTATCATACAGGGTCGCACGGAACCTTGAACCTATCCCAGAGATCATAGGGCACAGGACAGGGTACACACTGGACAGGGTACCAGTCCATCGCAAGGCACACTCACATACACATTCACACACCCATTCATACACTACAGATACTTTGGACATGCCAATCAGCCTACCATGCATGTCCTTGGACAGGGGGAGCAGCACAGGGAGAACACGCAAACTACGAACACACAGGGTTGTGGTGGGAATCAAACCCCCAACCCTGGAGGTGGGAGGCGAACGTGCTTAGCACTAAGCCACCGTGCGCCCCACTCTGGTCTCTTTAATTTAATAAAAAATGTGACACACAGAATAGCACAATGTGCTATCAAATAAATAGTGGGTGACTGTTTTCTTTATAGTGTATATGCACTGTGAATGACTTCTTATTTAAAAACATAAATGTAACTGACATGCTGCTTTATTAAATCATAGCAACTTGAGCACCTGCCTAGCCCAACTCTGAATATGAGGAACTTTCCTACACAAATATTGACGTAACTATTCACCCATTCTCACACCAATGGTAGCAGAGCTACCATGCAAGGTGCTAACTTGACATCAGGAGCAACTCGGGGTTCAGTGTCTTGCCCAAGGACATTTCGAGTCACGTGGGCCAGGATTCAAACCGCCAACCCTACAATTAGACAACCTGCTCTACCACCTGAGCCACAGCCACCAACTAGATAATTAGATGTTTAAGTCAGCCTATCCCATTCCTTCATTTTCTTGTTACATATAGATGTCTCTTAAGTGTTTCCTACATGTATATATTTTAAATTGGCATGTCTACCAATATGTAAGCCAATGCATATGTTTTACACTACTAATACAAAATGTCCCAGTGAGGCCTTCAACACCCGTCAAAATATTGCCATCTCACCGTGACAGAAAAAAATATAACAATGATGCTTTAGAATTAGATAAATAAAGTTTCTGCAAGATATGAATTGAACTATTCATTTAGAACTCAAAAAGTACATTAATGGCTTTAGTAATGACCACTGTGTAGCCCATGTAGCACACTAACCCTAATGTGTATGACCGCATGTACTATGTTGCAACAATAGTAATCATCATCATCATCATCATCATCATCATCATCAAATAATCACTTCACTGGACAGGAGTGTGATGTAACGACACAGGACATTTAGCAGGAAGTAAGCGCAGGAGCGCCGTCTTTATTGATAAACAAACAGAACACAATAAACGCGGTCTATGCTGAACAGGACTAGCTGGATCAACCATGGAACTACAGTCTAGGCATTACTCTAAACACTACTAACGTTACAAACTATAATACTGCGCGAAGTGCGCAGCCACACAAGGGGTTTAAATAACCAACATAATTAAACTAAAGCATAGACACCTGGAGAAATAAAGACACACCCTCGAACATAAGCCAATACCTGGACAGGAAGTAAATCAAAACAAACGAGCCGCGCGTGTCCATATGTCAGAGTCTCGTGCACGCGCGCTCTGCAGCAGTCTTTGCGCTTCGACGCCACAGCGCCATCCACCGGCGGAAGCGTAACAGATGTAAAAACAGACTTAAAAACATTGAGTCATTTAACACAGGTCAACTGTTTTCTATTATACAAGCAGCGTGTGTGTGTTCTGTTTCATTTTCTTTTCAGGGATAAACATACTGGATGATTTTTTGTTGATCTGGCACAAAATTAAAAGGAACTAAATTACATTAAAAAGAGGAACCTTTGGGTACCAAGGTTATAAGTTATGAACTAGGGAACATTGAGAGAGAGAGAGAGAGAGAGAGAGAGAGAGAGAATCGGCATGTGGTCTGCGCCTCTGTGGCACCGCTGTTCTACAGTAAGTGCTGAGGGGGAGACCTGAATGTCGGGCTGCCAGATAGCTTCATTTCAACTATAACTATTAACTGGATGGGGTGGGGTTAATATTTGACTAGTGCATAAATTACACCTAATACGTCTAGGTCACTAGTTACTATTAGCTGTAATTTAATCAAAAAAGAGAACCTAGTATGTTTATTAGAAACCAACCAAAATCACTCCAATAGTGAGACATGTAAAAGTCCCTGAAGTTACAAAGGAACCCAGGGTAACTTCTAAGCAAACAAAGGCCTCTTTCACATTGGCTAATGTTAATGTTCATGAGTTCACCATCAGGAGAACACTGAACAACAATGGAGTGAATTACAGTGTTACAAGGAGAAAACCACTGCTCTCCAAAAAGAACATCGCGGTCCATCTGCAGTTTGCTAATGATTACGTGGAAAAGTCTTTTGGAAAAATGTTTTGTGTGGAAAAATATAACCTTCTGGTTTAAATAAGAAGTGTTATGTTTGGAGAAAGCAAACACTACATTGCAGCATAAGAACCTTACTTATAAGAACCTTTCAATAATTGATGGAACAATGAATTCTGAATTATAACAGTGAATTCTAAAGGAAAGTTTCAGGACATCTGTCTGTGAACTGAATCTCAAGAGAAAGTGGGTCATGCAGCAGGCCAACAACCCTAAGCACAAAAAGCACATAAGGGTCTACCAAAGTATGGTTAAAAGAGAATAAAATTCATGTTTCAGAATTTGCCAAGTCAATGTCCTGACCTTAATCCAAGAGAAATGTTGTGGAAGGACCTCAAGCAAGCAGTTCATGTGAGGAAAATCACCAGCATTCCAGAGCTGAAGCTGTTCTGTACTGAGAAATGAGCTAAAATTCTTTCAAGCCGATGTGCAGGACTGATCAACAGTAAAAACAGGGAAAATGTTTAGTTTCGGTTATTTCTGACCAAGGGGTTCACACCATATGCTGAAAGCAAAGGTTCACATAGGATCACATAATAGAAAGAAAACATTCTACTCACCGACTCTGAGAGCAGCGCCGAATCTCTGACCCGGGAAGGGAGACGGAAGACACCGGAAGTACCTGCTGGAGGCAGCGGAGCATCTCCGCCCAGTCTTTCGTCTGTGGAGAGACGGCAAGCATCGGAGTTTAATGCGCTATCAGCTGTAGAAGTCGGCGAGACTCGGATCGGCTCAACCCCTGAAGGAGGTCTACAAGCCCCAGAGGAGCCTACGTGCTCAGAGGGAGAGACCGGAGCGACCCAGATCATTTCTACACCTGCAGGAAGCCTACAGGGCCGAGAGGAGTCATCGCATCCAGCTGGTGAAAGTGGAACAACTCAGACAATCGCCGACAACACAGGTGACACTGCGGACACTCCCACGCTGGCGAAAGGTAAAAACACTTTAGACTATCCATATAAACGCCAAAGGCGAAAGAGGAATTCTCCTGGAAATATTGACAATGCAAAAAAGGTTAAGGAATGATGTATATTGCCTACTTTTCTTCCCTTTTTTTTGACACAATGTCTTTGATTTTAACTTCAATTCCTATATTACTTAAAAAGAAATGTGATATATGTCTGCAGGAATTAACGTTAAATGATGTGGATAATGTTGAGAAAATGTGGACTAATGGACATGCAATAATATCTATCGGAGAAGATTCTTATCTTAATTTCTATGGTTTTTTCAAATTTAACTGTTGCCACATGTAATGTTAGAGGGATTCAGGCAAAAATTAATCAAGTGAAAAAGTTAAATATATTGAGTGGAGCACATGTTGATATTTTATGTATACAAGAGACCAGATTAAGCAGTTTTGCAGACGTACAGGACGCTCAAAGTTTATGGATCAAAGGTCCTTCAATCTTTTCAATAGGTGAAAGTAAAGCTGATGGTATTGCGACCTTATTTTATAACAATAAATTTAAAATAATTAAGAGCCGTGAAATAATTCCTGGTCGATTAATGTTTATAGATGTGTTTTATTGCACAAAAAAATTAGAGTAATAAATGTATACACAGCACAGGATACTGTTGGTAAAATCCGGCTTTTTAAAAAGCTTAAAATGCTCCTGTGTGTCGGTTTCTATACCATTGTATGCGGTGATTTTAATACAATCACAGATGATAATGATAAAATTTCTTCCAAAATATGTAAAATTAGGAGAGAAGGTGGTGTCCTTAAATCTATGATGAATGAACAGCATTTCACCGACATATTTAGGACATTATATCCAGAGAAAGTGGACTTTACAAGGTTTGATAAAACATGTAAAACTAGAATTGACAGGATATATATTAATAATAATTTTGAGGCAAAATTTTATACAACAAAACTCTTGGTTGAGTCGGACCACTTGACAGTTATATGTGGCATTAGATTTAAAAATGAAGAAAGAAGAAACTATTGGAAATTAAACACACAAATTTTGAAAAGTCCTTTATTGATTATAGAAATAAAAGAAGAAATTAATAGGATTAAAACTTTAGATATCCTCACTACCAATTATTGTGATTTGTGGGAAGTTTTTAAGATCCAGATTAAAAAATTTCTTAAATACAAATGTCTGTGTTTTAATAAAAAAAAAAAAGAGAAGTACAATACAATTATGACACAATATATAAACCTAAAACTGAAAAATACAAGAGATGAAAGTGAGGAAAACAACTTAAAGGATTTGAAAAAAGAGATAGAAACTTTAAATAATGAGTTTTTACTGAACATTCAAGTCCGAGCAGGAATAATTTCCGATGAACTTCTAAATCAAACAAAAGCAATTTCACTATTTAATAAAAGGAAAGAAGCCCAATATATCGAAGCCATTAAAACAGATAATGGAACTATAGTGAAAAATCCTAAAGACGTCAGAGATGCTGTTCGGATCCTTTGTTCAAACATGTACAACTCAATTGAAATAGATAATAAACTTCTAAAAACCTTTTTGAATGTAAAAAATAGTGTCGACCCGCCTTCCAAGAGCTCAGGTGAGGAAATAAAAGAGGCTGAGGTTGTTGATGCCATTAAACAATTAAATTAAAAAAAAGTCTCCAGGGAAAGATGGTCTCCCGTCTGATTTTTATCATGCATGCGCCATAGATTTGGCTAAATTATTAACGCAAGCCTTCAATGATGGGATCGCTAGAGGTTACATGCATGACTCGTTCTATGAAGGCGTTTTATCCTTGTTGTATAAAAAGGGTGAAATGTGTGATATCAACAACTGGAGACATCTCACCCTAATGAATGTCGATTATAAGATTTTTGCAAAGACCATTATGAACAGGATGAGTGACTATTTGGATGTAATAATAGCTAAACAACAAACATGTGCAATAAAGGGAAGATTTATGTGGGACAACTTGAACACATTAAGAGAACTAGTTTTTGATAAAAATGGTGACAGTTTTTACATTGTGGCTTTGGACCAAAGAAAAGCATTTGACTATATCTCAAGAGACTATTTGTGGGAGATTTTAAAACTGTATCAATTCCCTGAAAATTTCATAAACATGATTAAATGCCTTTATGTTAAATCGACGGTTGAAGTAAATGTTAACGGTTCTTTGACTGAACCATTTGAAGTTATGCGGGGTGTAAAGCAAGGGTGCCCTCTGAGTGCAGCCCTATATATTTTATCTATAAACGCACTTGTACGAAAAATCCAAGATGATCATAGACTTAAAGGTCTTCAAATAGGAAAGAACAGAGTCGTGATCTCTGCTTATGCTGATGACATAACTGTATTTGTGAAATCTAAACAAGAACTAGACATCATCTTTGAATATTTTAGCGAGTATGAGCAAGTCTCTGGAGCCTCCTTAAATAAAGCTAAAACGGAATGTGTCTGGATTGGAAATGAAAAAAAACAAATTTCCCATAGATGTCCCAGAAGTTCAGCAATTAAAGGTTTTAGGTATATATATATAGATAATAATGGCTGTGTCGACCATAACTGGTCAAGAAAAGAAGAAATAATACAAGATGAAATTGATAAATGGAAATCATGTAATCTAAGTTATAAAACTAGAATAAATTTTATAAAAACTTTTCTATTATCAAAAATACTGTTTTTATCATGCATCTTACCTCCGACAGAAGTTTGGATAAAAAGACTTCATAAAATATGCTGTAATTTCATATGGGATACGACTCGTGAGGTTACAAAACGTGAGCTCCTTTTTAAGAGAAGGGAACTGGGAGGCCTTGGGGCTGTCGATATATCCCTAAAAACTAAAATAGCAGTGTGCAAAATCATCGCGAGTGGTATTGCCAGGCAAACCGAATGGATAGGGAACATCTCCAACTGGAAATCTAAAAAAGGTCCATCGAGGAAAGGAATTCCGTATTATAAACTGATGTTTTCCGACTTCACTAACAAATTTAAAGATCTAAACATCGATTGGGTGGAAGACTCGAGCAAAGAAATATATCTTTTAATTGTTGATCGAGTTTATAGTAACCCTGTGGCTTTCAGAAATTTGGAGGAAGACCAAAACAAAGAATGTCTCCAAAATTTACAGAATAAAATCCTATCTGAACACCTGAGAGATACAACTTGGTTAATCGCTGTAAGAAGGCTCCCAGTAAGAGCGGTTGTAAAATGGAGCTGTTTTGTAAAAACCAGTAAATGCCAGATGCCTAACTGTAATGAAGAGGAAACACTCGAACATTTCCTGTTAGAGTGTTATCGCGCTAAAGAAACATGGGCTAAATTAAAAATCATTGGTCTCAATATAGAAATAAATATGAACTCAATTTTCTATGGCATTTTTAAAGAAAATTGTAGCAAGACTCAGCATGACTTCATTTGGTTCATAATATGTTTGACTAAATCTAAACTCTGGAAAACAAGGTCCAGAATGACTATAAATCAAACGTTTATATCCAGTGATGTTGTATTCAAGGACATTCAAAAAGAGCTAAGAAGACTAAAAAGCAGCACATCTTGGTTTAAAGACTCTTCAGTGTGGGACTCTATTTGCGTGTAATTGTACTTTGACTATGTAAGTTTTTTTCTCTCCCTTTCTTTCTGAATATGACTTGTGTAAGATTGTGAATTTTGTATAATTTCAATAAAACTCATTAAAAAAAAAAAGCAAGGGTGGTAAGGGACTTGGCAAAGGAGGCGCTAAGCGTCACCGAAAGGTGCTTCGCGATAACATCCAGGGGATCACCAAGCCGGCTATTCGCCGTCTGGCTCGGCGTGGTGGTGTAAAGCGTATTTCTGGTCTGATATATGAAGAGACTCGCGGTGTGCTGAAGGTGTTCCTGGAGAACGTGATCCGCGACGCCGTCACCTACACTGAGCATGCCAAGAGAAAGACCGTGACCGCCATGGATGTGGTGTACGCCCTGAAACGCCAGGGACGCACCCTGTACGGCTTCGGCGGTTAAACGCTCTAACACCGAACGACGCGAACACAACGGCTCTTTTAAGAGCCACCCACATGTCTAGAAAAAGAGCTGTTCCGTGTGTGAAAAAAAGGCTTTTTCTTTCATGAAGCATAAGGTCTCAAACGCTATACAGAAGTAGCGTAAATGGCAGCTCTTTGTATGTTTTGTAATAAACTATGTATATGCACAGTATTAAATATTATAACCTGTTTGATTAAAACGATTTAGTAGTTGATTTTAGTAGAAACTTACTTCTATATTTCTCTCTCATACACACGCATACATGCATATATAATATAAAAGGATTTTTTCTCAAGCCAATTGTTTTTTCTATAGTGCACGTTGTCCTGAAAGTACAAGGGTGGGAAGGGAAACAAAGCGTAGAGGAGGAGGGAGAAAGCATGGATGGAGGAAGGGAGGAAGCAGAGTGCAGTAGGAGGTATCGAATTTTGTCCAATCAAAAAAAGGTGTCTTGTCTGGGCGTCATTAGCATGTGGGTCTGTAAATAGAGCGGGCGCGAGGCGGGCGCTAAACATTTTCTGTTCGTTTAGTGGAGAAGCAGCATCATGCCCGATCCAGCCAAGACCGCGCCCAAGAAGGGTTCGAAGAAAGCCGTGACCAAGACGGCCGGCAAAGGAGGCAAGAAACGCAGAAAGTCCAGGAAGGAGAGCTACGCCATCTACGTGTACAAGGTCCTGAAGCAGGTGCACCCTGACACCGGCATTTCATCCAAGGCCATGGGCATTATGAACTCCTTCGTGAATGATATTTTTGAGCGCATCGCCGGTGAGTCTTCTCGTCTGGCTCATTATAATAAGCGCTCCACCATCACCTCGAGGGAGATCCAGACCGCCGTGCGCCTGTTGCTTCCCGGCGAGCTGGCCAAGCACGCCGTGTCCGAGGGCACAAAGGCCGTCACCAAGTACACCAGCTCCAAGTGAAGCGCGTTACCGCCGTCTTCATCAACCCAACGGCTCTTTTAAGAGCCCCCCACTTTTCATACAAAGAGTAATCTCGCTTTCTCTCTCGCTGTGCGTGTGTGTGAGAGGGAGGGGGACTTCTGAAACGCTGCTCTCCCGTGCATGTTCAGGCTTTGGGGCAATTATAGCAGTCTGCTAAATGCAGAGATGAGTAAATCTAAACAGGGTTGTAGCACGGTTTCGGGGGTTGTATAATCTGAGCAATGCAGAATGGGACTTTGGCAACACAAAATTATTCGTATTAAGATTGTAGCAGCAGGAAGTAGTTGAAAATGGTTTTCTAGTAAAGACGCTTGTTTCTTTCATGCTTTTGTTCCTTAAACGGCTCTTTTAAGAGCCACCCATATTTTCCTTCAAAGAGCAACATTTTCAGTCAAGCTTTATGTAATCAAAGCAATACACGTTAGAAACATACAATAGTATGGATACGCATATCTACTACATATGTATACATAACCACAAGCTTATACTGATTTTAGTACAGTAGAATAGAATCCTGATCGTGATTCCTAAACGTCATTCCTGATCTCCAAAACGATCACAGAATATGTAGGATAACATATTGGTAATAAATTAATGTTAATGATAAGAATAAATCAATTCAGTATATAGTTGTTACTTCATGCTTTTGTATGAATATTCCCTACTGTCTGTTTTCATTCTCTCTCTCTCTCTCTCTCTCTCTCTCTCTCTCTCTCACACACACACACACACACACACACACACACACACACACACACACACACACACACACAAGCACAAACAGTGGTGGGAGGGGTGACGCTAGAATTCGACGGCCTGTTTTTGATTGGCTAATCTGCCATTGCGTTCTTAGCGAATAAGAGAGTGGCCGTTTTGTCTATATCACGGAGAGCTCGGGGTGTAACGTTTATTTCGGAGTTGTTCGAACAGATTTGAGCATCAAGATGAGTGGCAGAGGAAAAACCGGCGGAAAAGCTAGAGCTAAGGCCAAGACTCGTTCATCCAGGGCTGGACTTCAGTTCCCCGTGGGACGTGTGCACAGGCTTCTGCGTAAAGGCAACTATGCCGAGCGCGTCGGTGCCGGCGCTCCGGTCTACCTGGCCGCAGTGTTGGAGTATCTGACCGCTGAGATCCTGGAGTTGGCCGGTAACGCCGCCCGTGACAACAAGAAGACCCGTATCATTCCCCGCCACTTGCAGCTCGCCGTGCGTAACGACGAGGAGCTGAACAAACTGCTCGGCGGAGTGACCATCGCTCAGGGTGGTGTGCTGCCCAACATTCAGGCTGTGCTTCTGCCTAAAAAGACCGAGAAGGCCGTCAAGACTAAGTAAACTCGTCCACTGCTGCTTTGTCAGTACCCAAAGGCTCTTTTAAGAGCCACCATCTCTGCTTCAAAAGTGCAATTTTACACCCGTTTTTCTACTGAAAGTGTGCACTAGAAAGTCAGCACGTTTGAAATGAAAACAGAAGCGTTATACTTTGCTAATAATTATGTGATAACGTTAAGTAGTAGTAGTAATAATAGTGGTAGTTAGCGTGTTGTCTAAATGAAATCTGAGGAGTGAAATTGTGCACTTTTAAGACAGCATATTTACAATTAAAAAAAGGACAATAATTTTCTAGTCATGATTTGATACCATATTTAAGTAATGACTATAAGAACAGTAGCAGTTAGCGTGCTGGTTAAATGAAGTCCACGAGGAGTGAAAATGGTTTGTGACGGCGTTGTGTGTGTTCGTAATGAACAAAGCATTTGTGTTACAGAGAGCGCCAATAGAATAGAATTGTGGCGGGCGTCTTATGTTTCGAACGGTGGCAGAGAAGACGGTCCAATAGTCAACAGGTGACGTAAAACGTTCTATCGAATAGCAGACGAGCGCGTTTGAGACGCCCAATCAGCGCAGGGCGGCGTTATGGCTTAAAAAGGCCGCGTTCGCGCGCGCAGATTATTCTGTTTTTCTATCCGCGAAGTGCAGAGTTTGACGCTATGGCAAGAACTAAGCAGACCGCCCGTAAGTCCACCGGTGGCAAGGCGCCAAGGAAGCAGCTCGCCACTAAGGCTGCCCGCAAGAGCGCGCCGGCTACCGGCGGCGTGAAGAAGCCTCATCGTTACAGGCCCGGCACTGTGGCTCTGAGGGAGATCCGCCGTTATCAGAAGTCTACTGAGCTGCTCATCCGCAAGCTGCCCTTCCAGCGCCTGGTGAGAGAAATCGCTCAGGACTTCAAGACCGACTTGCGTTTCCAGAGCTCGGCCGTCATGGCCCTGCAGGAAGCGAGTGAGGCATATCTGGTCGGTCTGTTCGAGGACACCAATCTGTGCGCTATCCACGCCAAGAGAGTGACCATCATGCCCAAGGATATTCAGCTGGCCCGCCGTATTCGCGGAGAACGCGCTTAAGCCACAACTCCGTCTAATATACACAAAGGCTCTTTTCAGAGCCACTTCATCGTCTCAGAAAACGGAAAGTTTTCTTTCTTCGGCAGTCTCAATATTAGAACGTGGTACAGAGATAAAATGACACTTTTTTTTATTTATATATATGTTTGTAAGTGTGTGTGTGTATATATATATATATATATATAATGTGTGTATATATGTATGTTTAAATGATGTACAAGGTTTTATATTAAATATAGTGCTATGAATATTAATGTTTGTTTATATAGATGAGCCGTTAATTGTGGTTATGTCCGAACAACACAATGCACAGTAATGAGCTGTGTCTGTAAAATAGCCCAAACTTACCTTCAGTTTCAGGCGGCGTTGTGTGTTGCGCTAGATGGAGCTTGACTGCCCTCGTGTGGCCAAACTCGGGAACGGCGATTTTCTAGAAGCGGATTTCTGGGCAAGAACTGTTACATGATATTATTATTAATCTCTCTCTTCCCTTTTATCCCGTCCATGATAATTATTGTTGTTATTTAACAATTGTAGACATGAGCTCATGTTAAAATGAATAAATAGGGAATAAAATGGTAATAATCATATATATTCTCGAGCGAAATAGACGAGGCCACCTAGGGAACACATGAAGTTATGTAGGAGCAGTGATGAGAATGAAATGACTAATAATATTAAGAAAGACATTAATAATGTTAATATTAGCAATTAATTTGTGTAATTTATTATGATAACTATACTGCTATGTACATGATATAATGTTAATGTGTTAATATGTTTTAAATGTGTTTGTGTGCTGTCCTTATACCGTGTCTAGGTCAGTCTCTCTGGCGCGCGCACACAGACATATGTAGTCAAATCGGAGGAGCGAGCCATAAGATCTGTTATGACGTCACATTCAGAGTTCTATAAGTTTCCTGATGGTATGCTTGACGGTTGTTCCCTTTATGACGCCGCGAATGTCGAGGTTTTTAAACGTTGTGGTATCTGAGCTGGCCTCTGTATTCATTTGAACGGAGTAGTGTTTAATCATTGGTCTATCTAACCTTTTCATGTGGTTAGTTTATTTGTTTGTTCATCTGTCGTGTTTAAGAATGGACACTGAAATAATATATCCAGATATCTGTACAGCTGCTTTGTGACAATGTAAACTTAAAAAAAAAACCAACATTTCCATATCTAGAGAAGAGGGTATGTTCCTTAAAAAATAAATCATAATGATAATGCTGTCAAACATTTCAGAAGCTCCGTGTATTGTCCTTGATACGTGAAAACTAGACAATGCACAGTAATAACACTGATGAGCTGCGTCAGTGTAAAATAGCCCAAACCTACCTTCTGTTTCAGGCGGCATTGTGCTGGATGGAGCTCGACTGCCCTCGTGTGTCCAAACTCAGGAACGGCAGTTTCCCTGAAGGGGTATTCTGTTCCAAGTTTGTGGTAGTTAGCCAAGAAATATTACATGATTACTATTACTCTCTCTCCCCCTTTTTAAACCCGTTCATGATAATTATTGTATACATTACCTTTATTTTTGTAATGTTCTTCCCTATTTGTGGATATTCTTGAGTGAAATAGACGAGGCCATGTAGGGAACACATGAAGTTACCTAGGAGCAGAGTCTAAAATATCTTTTTGAAGGACCTCAAACTATTATCATTTGCTATACTATTGATCATTACTTTACGTACATCTTATTCGTATATGGAAAGTACTTAATGAAGATAATATACTTTAGATTTTTTTATGTAACCATTTAAGTATTTGTTGAAATGCTTTTGTTACTGATAAATACATGTACATTTAAATTGATTTTGTTCTGTCTGTGATTTTGTAGATCTGGATGTTCAGCTGGTCTCAGATCAAGCATCCTCCTCTGTACTGACTCCACTATCCCCGGCTTCATCCCATTCATCAGATTCCACAATTGTCCTGGAGTCCACACGAAAGAGGAGGAACCCAACAGGGTAAATGGAGCAGAATGAAGCATGACAGGTAAGCTTTGAATAAATGCATTTAAAATCCTCAATTACATAATTGTTTATTATTGATACTTATCTGTAGAAGTGTTTTGTAAATGTATTCTCAGCATAAAGGAAAGGCATTAAAAATCCTCTTAAATTTCCATGAGCATGTCATAACGATGTAAGATGTTTTGACAGAAAGTTGATAGTGTTTTGGTCTTTTCATACTCCTTGAAGATTTCCTCACTCTTTGGATTGACACTCAGAACACAAACATGTCTGCAACCAGGACATTCACCATCTGTTTACGTGTGGCATATGTTAGAGCTACATGGGTAAGAATTGGAGGTCACTTCCCTCCCTTTGTCATCACAACAGATTCATGTGACGCAGCTAAAGAATGATATTCTGTGTTGCTATAAAAGGGGAATTTATCCTTTAACTTCTTGCAAAACATACACACTTGCAAAGTAAATTGATTTATTTTGAAAGGATGATTCCATGGTCAAGTGTGAGGACCAGTTATGCACTGGGAATTGTGACACTTTTTCCACACCTCCAAGATCCTTTCTCCAAACATGGATATGTAAATTCTTGTATTCTGTCTGAAAACCCAAACCAGTGTGTGTGTTTATATTTTCTTCCCTTTTATAGTTTTAAAGTTAAAATTATCTTGTTTTAGATGAGTGTTTATAGGTTGCTCAGCTTTGTATTTTCCACCTGTTTTTGTAATTTTATATAGTCATTGTGTGAACTTATTGTGTTGAGTAATTCATTCTTGAAGCCAAGAACAAGATGCCTCTGTTTGGGTCTTTTCTTAAACAGGAACACTACTATGATCCTTTAGGGTAATACTGGCTTCATTGCATGGAGGATCAAGACAGTTCAACATAACACCTGTGCTAGCTCCCGGTGTCATTCCAAGACTGTTCTTCAGGACGGTCCAAAAAACAGACAAGAATCTCTGTTAACTTGTCAACAGCGATTTGGTGAGGAGTGCAGGGAGGCGATATCTACAATACGATATTTCACTGATGAGAAGATGAGTGACTTTCCAGTATTGACAGAAGATGGTCGGTGAGGATGCATCATCTTCTGTCCTGGATTTGTTCACTTGTTTCCTTGTTGTATCTGGATTGGTAAGAAAATATTTAGCTTTGGAAGTAGTTTTGAAAAGGAAATGACCTTCTCTGTAGTTATTAAAGGAGTTCACTGGTACAGTAGAGAAAGGAGTTGTTCAGTGATCACCATAACAACAACAGGCCGGTCCAAACTGAGAAATTCAACGTTCTAATCTTTTATATCCCAAATGTATGCATAAATAACACAGCAGATCTTAATTTTTAGTATTTGACCTTTTATCCATTTATGTCCGTTATGTTTAAACCTGTATAAACCTTGTTTAAAGATCGACCACGATTTCTCCATGATGTTTGGTCACGAAGTGTCTCAGAATTTCCTGGCAAAGTGGTCAACATTCTTCAAGCCAAACATTTGCAGACTGCAAAACTCTTAAGAATATGGGCGAGCTGCTTTCAGGAACTGAACCTGAATCTGAGGACTAAAATGGTCAGTATAACTGTTTTGTATTTTAAAAATGTTCCAGTCTTTAAAAAAATTATCAAAAAGAGATCATTTAATTATTTTGTGATGTCTTTACGATGGGACAGCGATATGTCCTCAATCCTTTTGCAGCTGCATCTGCTCCCTCCAACCTCAAGAGGCCAGGAAAAAAAACATCCAAGATCAGTTCAGCTCAAGCAACCAGCCATCTTGTGAGCTATCTTAAGGTATGCAAAAGTTAATATTTAAACATCAGATCTTAATTTTAGGAGCTCTTGAGGTGTAGGTTATTTTGGGATTCTGAGACCTGCATCTCATTTTGCTTACTCCACCTGCAAACAAGATGTGACGGTGCTAGTGATAATGTAAAAAACATGCAAAGAGTTTTATTTTCATATTTATTTTATGTCCCTTTGCTGACCTTCAGGAAGGAGCCAGTGTGAATACCTTCATTGAGAGTGCTGACACAAGACAACCATTTCTCCTCTGCATCGGTGAGCGAAAGAAGGATATCCCAAAGTTCTACATTATTATCGACCAAAAGGCGATCCCATGTAAGGCGTACACATCAGTGGCAGCTTTTGATGAACTGTTCAAAGCTCACTATGTCTTCAGTTTCTCATATGGTGAAGCTCTTTGTGATTTCTACACATTTATCCAAACCACTATATATAACATCGATGTCGGAAGAGCAATGGAGAGCCTGCGTGTTAAAGAACTTCGAGCATGATTGCTGCAGCGAGATTAACTGCCTTGAAGATGTTCACATGTTTTGAATGTAAAGCACACCTCAGAACTTGTTTGGTTCTTCGTCAACATTTAAAATTTCAACATGGTTTATATCCTAGCAAAAAGTTACATTTAAAATGTGGAGAGCCAGGTCACCTGTTATCATTTTGTACTTATAGTGGCTTCCGAAAACACCCCAGCAAGGTACATAGTCACACTATGGATCAGGAGATTGATACTAATCAGGATCTTTCCACTCAGGGAGAATATGAGGCGGAATGTTCAAATGATCGCCCAAGTTTACAAAGTTGGAGTTTACAAAGACATTAATGATGGGTCGTGTTTCCAAAACCATGCACTGTTCTCACAGCAAAAGCACGCTTTTCAGATTCTACTCTATCACAACGATTTTGAAACTGCTAACCATCTAGGTTCCAAGAGGGGGATCCACAAACTTGGTTGAATCTATTTTACTCAAAAAAAAAATATTCCACCCAAGTGTAACTCTGTACTGATTAATGTACATCTTGCAGCTTGATTCTACATGGAAGATCTTAAGACATACGGTTTTGATGTGATACTAAAGCCCCTTATTGATGACCTGAAAATCTAAGAAACCGAAGGCATACAGCTTCCTTGTTTTGAACAACCGGCTCAGTAATTCAAGTAACAGGAGATAATTTGGCTTTAAATGGCTTGCTGGGAATCTTACAGTGCAACTAATTTCTGTAGGCTTTGTTTAATTAGTAAGGAAGGAGTTCAATCTATATTTACTGAAGATCATCCTGGGTTAATTTTTCGTTCCAAAGAGGTTCATACTGAACATTGTAAGGCACTAAATGAAAATCCTGAACTGCGGTCAATATATGGTGTCAAAAAGTCATGTGCGCTCAATTCTTTAGAGTATTTCCATTGTACTGAAAACTATGCTGTTGACATCATGCATGATCTGCTAGAGGATGTGGTACAGTATGAACTTAAACTGATTTTTGAGTACCTTGTTAAACAGCTTTAATTATGGTTACACAGACCGTAAAAACAAACCAAGTCGGTTAAAAATTGATGATATGGGCAAACACCTGGGTTTGAATGCCATACAGTCATGGTGTCTTCTGCACAACACTCCATTGATATTTGGTGGTCATTGAAAGGAATAACAATCACTGGAACTTTCTCCTACTTTTGATGCAGATTGTCAATATAGTGTTTTCCTACACCATAACTGATGGGATGATATGTTACTTAAAACATCTGATCTGTGATCACCATACTCTATTCAAAGAATTGATTCCTGACAAGACGTCGATTCCCAAGCACCACTTGATGATGCACTATCTGAGATGCATTAAAAAAAATGGCCCTCTTATCCATATGTGGTGAATGCGATTTGAAGCTAAGCACCATATTTTCAAAAGATGTGGCAAAAATTTCAAGAATCTCATTAAATCATTAGTAAAGCAACATCAACGTCAATTGGCATTTAACTGTGAAAATGATTGTTTTAGAAGGTTTGAATTTGGTCCTACATCAAAAACCATCTGTAACTTGCAAGGTGGGGAAGAACTCAGTCAGACATTATATTTAGAAGCCTGTTTGAGTGTTACAAGTACAAAGTGGGTCAGACATTATGGTACTGAGTATCAGGTTGGTGTGTTCATATGCACTGGATGTACCTATGATCTCCCTGTGTTCAAAAAGATCTGTGAGATAATAATATATGAAGAGAGTGCTTTCATTATTTCCTGCAATGTAAAAACGATGTACTATGATGACCACTTCAATGCATACTGTATAGAAGATAACCAAATGGATGAGTTTTCTGTCATCTCTGTGAACGAACTGACACACTTTAGGCCATTTGATCAGCAGTGCTCTAATGAGAATAATCAAAGAGAGTACATAGTGCCCAATTGTTATATTTAGAAAGCCTTGACCTGAGGGGTCAGTAATGTTAACGCCCTTGAAAAAAAGAAAACTATTATAAAGCAACCAACTGTTTTTTTTTTCTTTATTTGCCTTTTAGATATGTAATCATTTGAATGTTATTTTAATTGTGCAGTAGCATATTAACACTTTATAGTGTTAGAGGCAACTCATTTAATAGTACGCAATTAACACTATGAGATTTAATGAATTACTCATATGAGAATTAATTTCTAACACTACACACTGGTGTTGAGAAACTAACACTTGAGTAGTGTTCAATTTCAACTATACAAAGAGTTGATGTGAACTCTATTAAAGTGTTAAAATGACACTGTGGAGTGTGGACCCCTCCGGACACTTTAAAAGTGTTGAAATGAAACTCCAATAGAGTGGATTTGTTTCTGTTGATTTTGCTGTGTATGTATATTTTATAATGTTAAAGTGCACAGCTTGATTTCTATTATAATAACATTATTAATGTATTTCTAATGTTATTAGACATGTCATTCTCAACACTGCTCCTAGATAACTTAGTGTTCCCTAGGTGGCCTCATCTATTTCACTTCGAGAATATCCACAAATAGGGAAGAACATTACCTTTATCTTTGTAATGTATACAATAATGATCATGAATGCGTTAAAAAGGGGACACAGTAATATAAACCATGTAATATTTCTTACCCTACTCGGGCCTAACTACAAATGTACTCTTATGACAGAATACCGCTGCTGGGAAATTGCCGTTCCCAAGGTTGGACACACGAGGGCAGTCAAGCTCCATCCAGCACAAGACACAACGCCGCCTGGAACAGAAGGTAGGTTTGGGCTATTTTACAGGCACAGCTCATTACTGTGCATCGGACATAATCACAATTAACGGCTCTTCTATAAAAACAAACTATGTAATATTCATAGCACTATATTTATACTAAAAATACAAAATTAATAACTAACCTTTTTATAATGTTGATAGAAAGCCTTTTACATCATTTACACACACAGATATATATATATATATATCCTTTTCTCTCCATACCACGTTCTAATATTTAAACTGGACACACGAGGGCAGTCAAAGCTTCATCCAGCACAAGACACAACGCCGCCTGGAACAGAAGGCAGATTTGGGCTACTGTACACAGACACAGCTCATCGGCGTTATTACTGTGCATTGTCTAGTTTTCACATAAGGACAATACACGGCTCTTCTGCACTGTTCATCATCATCTATAAAAAACAAATAACATTATTATGATAAATATACTGCTATGTATATTACATAAAGTTCACTCATTAATAACGAATAATAAACATTTCTATATTTTGATAGAAATATAAAGCATAATGTATGTGTGTGTGTCCCCTTCTCTTATCTAAATATTCAAACAGCCCAAGAAATAAAATTAGCTGTTTTCTGAGACGATGAAATGACTCTTAAAAGAGTCTGTGTGTATATTAGACGGAGTTGTTGTTTAAGTGCATTCTCCGCGAATACGGCAGGCCAGCTGAATATCCTTGAGAGAGATGGAGAAATGTGAAAAGCCAGCACTGTGGCTACGTGTTTCGCAACCATGAGCTGTATTTCAACGCTTTTTGGCCACAGCATGCTGCCTCACAAACATCCCAATTCATGCCCCCCTTTTCCACAGTCGTTGTGTATATCCAGGTAAGGATAAAAGTTACATTTCCATCCATCCATCGTCTATACCGCGTAATCCTTCTCAGGGTCACGGGTAAAAGTTACATTTTCCAAAGAAATTTAACTCGCTGAGATGGGCAGTCCATAGGTAGTCGGTACCTAGCCGACCAAGGATTGGATTGCATTGCGACGGCTCAACTATGGAGTTGTCCCGTTCTGTGAGACCTTTGGGCCGTCTCGCCGCATCGTCACCCTTCAGTTTATATGACGGCACAGCTCATACCTCAAGACTTGAATAAAATCTATTTGAGAAGCAGTCATCTAGTCTAGAAGCAGCGGGCCTTGGACGAGGTGGCCGAGAGGTTAAGGTGATGGACTGCTAATCCGTTGTGCTCTGCATGCGTGGGTTCGAATCCCATCCTCATCACAAATTTGTTACTTTGCCTCCTCTTTCCAGCAATATCTGGCTTTGTGCAGTCTGTCTCACACCTACAAGGCCTACAAATGGGAAGCTTTGTACAGGTCCCTGAGCTAGCACTAGAGAGGGTGGAGAAATGTGAAAAGCTAGCACTGTGGCTACGTGTTTTGCAACTGTGAACTGTATTTCAATGCTTTTTTGGCCACAGCTGCTGTAAGGCTCTGGCGTCTCTGGAAGTCCGTCAACGCAGAACGCATTCCGCAGTGCAGACGACAGTGGCAAAGAACCTGCACCGAAACCTCTTTTTTGCTCCACACACCGGGATGTAATTTCAAATGCGTGAGCTATGTCAGCAAGAGGTTAAGGTGATGAACTGCCAATCCGCTGTGCACAGCCCATGTGGGTTTGGACCCCATTTTTCTCGTAAAGACCTTGCTTAAGCGCATTCTGTAAAGGAAGCGTGCATGGTGCAGACATTGTTGGCGTCTGCATGAGCAGTTAGTCTGAAGGGGAAATTAGGGTCAGGTGTTTTCAATCAACGGGATGACAATCAGGTGTGAGTGAGCACCCTGTCTTATTTGAAGAACAGGGATCTATCAAAGTCTGATCTTCTCAACACATGTTTGTGGAAGTGTATCATGGTATGAAAAAAGGAAATTTGTGAGGATCTCAGAAAAAGAGTTGTTGATGCTCATCAGTCTGGAAAAGTTCAAAAAAAAAAAAAAACATCTCTAAAGTGTTTGGACTCCACCAATCCACAGTCAGACAGATTGTGTTCAAATGAAGGAAATTCATGAGCATGGTTACCCTCCCTATGGAGTTCGTCTAGTTTGGGCAGAAATGATAAGGCTTGTAATGTTCTTTTGGTGAAGGCTTAACTTTCAAAACTCACTTCTGCATTGGCCAGGAATTGAACCCGGGCCTCCCGCGTGGCAGGCGAGAATTCTACCACTGAACCACCAATGCTGTTCAGGTAAGTATTGTGCTGTTCAGCAATTTGGTTTCAGATTTGAAAAGGAGAATCCTAAGTCTCTTCCTTATTTCAGCAGCAGTCACACACTATATTTCCAGATACTGTATAATATTATAATATCTCCTCTCTGCTCAACACACATGTAATACAGTCTACATACCGTAGAGCAGTGTTTTTCAACCACTGTGCCGTGGCACACTAGTGTGTCGTGAGAGATCGTCAGGCGTGCCTTGAGAAATTGTCCAATTTCACTTAGTCTTAAAATTCTTATTTATTAAAATTTATTCATTATTATCTGCAAATAATAAGCCATGGTTGAGTGTCTGTGCTGTAATATAGTGACTGGCAGAGTAATGTAATATTCGTCTAGGTGGCAGTAGGTAATTGCCTCCTACCTTCTTAGAGACAAGAGAATTAGTGACGCATGCGACAGGTCGTGGTGGCACTGATGGAGAAGTTTTTAAAAAGGAAACATGCAAACTCCGAACTGGGCCCTGGACAAGACTGTGACCCAGGTGAAGGGCCTAGTATGAGTGGTGGTAAAAAGAAAGCAAAGACAGTGAGCTCGAGGCAATACAGCGAAAGTTATCTTTCGTTAGGATTTACTTTCTCCAGCGATCAGATGACCCCGACTCCATTATGCTTGGTGTATGGCGAGAAGCTGTCCAATAGCGCCATGGTGCCAAGCAAGCTTAAACGCTATCTCCAAGCGAAACACCCGTCGCTTCAAAACAAGCCGATGGACTATTTTGTTTGCCTGCGTGAAAACACCGAAACAGGCAACATTAATGAGAAAAACCACAAAGGTAAATTAGAAAGCCCTCAAAGCTACTTGCTGAACTTGTAGCTAAATGAAAAAAGTCCCACACTGTGGCAGAGACGTTAATACTACCTGCCTGCAAAGACACTGTCAACGAGGACAGAGGACATATCTAAACTCCCGCTCTCAGATAACACAATCGCCAGACGTACTGATGACATGTTTCAAGACATCGAAAGCCATGTTTTGGAAAAGATACGTATCAGTAGGAAATTCTCAGCTCTTGGCCAATGTGCGTTTTGTGGATGGAGATGCCATTAGAGAAAACGTTCTATTTTGTAAGGCACTGCCAGAAAAAACAACAGGAGAGGAAATTTTTTGGGTCACATCAGAATATCTTGACCAGGGAGGACTTACGTGGGAAAATTGCACAAGTGTTTGCACTGATGGAGCTGCAGCCATGGTCGGGCACACCTAAGGCTTCGTTAGCAGAGTGAAGGAAAGAAACCCAGATCTTATTGTTACACACTGTTTTCTGCACCGTGAGGCCTTCGTTGCAAAGACTTTACCAGCAGAACTAGTTCCTGTGGTGGATGATGTTGTGCACATAGGGAACTTTGTAAAGACACGACCTTTGAAAAGTCGTATATTTGCATCTTTGTGTGAGGAAATGTGAGCGAAGCATAAAGCCTTATTGCTCCATACGGAGGTCCGATGGTTGTAGCATGACAAGTTGCTGGCCCGTGTGTATGAGCTGCGGGAGGAACTTAAAGTGTTTCTGACAAACGAGAGGTCTGATTACTCAAATCTGTTTGCAAGTGATGAGTGGTGTGCAAAGCTGGCATACCTGGCAGATATATTTCATCATCTGAATGAACCGAACACACGGATGCAAGGCCGAAATGAGAACCTGCTTACAAGCATGGATAAAATAAATGGATTCCATTTAAAGGTGCACCTCTGGCAACAACATGTGCAAAGTGCCAACCTTGAGATGTTCCCACTCACAGAGGAACGGCAAGATGACCCTGCTGCAATGTGCGAGGTAATAGGTAAACATCTGAAAACTCTTGAGGAGAAGTTGTCATTTTATTTCTCTTCAGCCTCCACTGAATGCCTTGACTGCTATTGGAAAGGACATGACTTTACAGGAGCAGGAGGAACTAACTGAACTGAAACAAGATCGTGGTTTAAAGCTAAGATTTGCTGAACTTCCTTTGGACAGTTTTTGGTTGACTGCTCCCAAGGAGTTCCCCATTCCGGCCAACAAAGTTTTGACATTGCTCCCATTTTCCACAACATATGTGTGTGAGCTGAGCTTTTCAAGCCTAACTTCTATAAAAACTAAAAACAGAGAGAGACTGAAAGCTGGTGAAGAAGAGCTTCGTGTATGCCTTTCTTCAATTCCTGCCAGGATATCGGCTTTGTGTTCATCTAAACAGGCCCAGGTTTCACTGTGAGTGAGTATAAATAAATTGAGAAACTATATTGCAATTACATATACTGTATTAGGCTACAGAGTGTCATTCTGTAACATTTTTGGTCGGTGGTGTGCCACAAGATTTTTCCAATGTAAAAAATGTGCCATGGCTCAAAAAAGATTGAAAAACACTGTGTTACACTACACAATTTAAGAAGCTACACTTACTTCTGCTTCCATTTTAACACTTTTCAGTTTTGGAGCAACAACAACAGCAACAACAACAACAACAAAAATGTGTTGGAACAAAATAAATCTTATTTTCCATTCCAGGTTGCAGGTATTCGTGGGTGCAATACAACACCGTTCCACACACAAATAACTCTTTTGAATGGTTAAATGACTAAAATCAGAAAGCGCTACCAGCATATCTGACAAAGATGACTCATGAACCAATTCTTTAATCACTAGCTGAAAACGACGTATTGAATTTACACAAACGCCAAATAACAAATACAAAATTCTACTTTCTCATGAATATGGTATAGTGCATTGCTTAATCAGCAGTTTTTCTTAGAAAGACAAGATATTTAAATTGAATGAATTTAATGAAACCACACATCAAGCTGTCTTTTCTAACAGAACATTAAATTTAGCATTAGCTCCCAGTTTCAGAAAGTTCTAGCCAGACATTCAGGGGGAAAGAATCAGAACAAAATGTAAAATAAAAAAGTAGTGAAAGATGAAAGTGAAGGAATAAACGAGGGGTTTGTGTCTTAAAAGTTGTGTCTTAAAAGTTGAGTAATTAAAAACAAAAAAAAAAGCTGTGAGATTCAGCGTTTGTCACAACGATGCCAAACGCTCTCCCGACTATTTCTTTGGGATTGTTCCCAAACTGCGAAATCAAGGTTCTTCAGTCATGCTTCCCCCACAATCAAGCTTTGGAGTTGACTCCATATTCACAATGACTATAGAGTCGACTCCAAAGCTTGATTCCTTTGAATCGACTCTATTCCCATTACCTGGTATCTACGAATTGACACCAGGTATTAGGAATCGCCCTGTTAATCATGATAATGATCCTATGTACTTAATATTGTGGGTTGTTCCCCTAACCTTTAATTCGAGATTTGTGCTGAATCGATTCTTGGAACAGACTCACTCAGTGTTGCAATCGATTTCAGAATATTAGCAAGGGTTTGAATCGTTATCATTTCCCTTGCTTCCATTTGTAGGAAGCTGCATTAATCACGATGAACCCAGGCTACGCAGGCAGGACTGAGCTCCGGGACAACCTGGAGGCCGCTTCAATCCAAGTTACTCAAGGATGACGCAGAACTTAAAATAAAATAAACTGATAAATAGTAAAGAACACCAAAGTTTACATTTACTCCAAATATTTCTTTACTATCAAAGGTCATTATCACAGGATCCCTGGAATCAGGCACTAGGAGGAAATTCCAGGACAAATTAGGAAATAGAATTAACTGACATTTGCAAATTCTTTGCAACTAAAAAGCTGTAATCATATACTATATAACTTTTTTTTTTTAAACATTTAAAGTATATAACATTAGCACCTTGTAATGTTATACTAGATGAAAAGTAAAGAATCCTGGAACATCTGAACATCCATAATCTGAAAATCTTGAACCTAGTGTCAATCGAGTCAATCCAATCTTTCTTGTGTGCGTTTAACGGTATTCTGTCGGACCTCTTTCCTGGTGTGGGCGTCCCCGAGCACGACTACGGCGCGCTTCATTCGAACATCGAGGCAGCTCTATGCACCCGCTCCCTGCAGCCCTTCTCCAGCATGACCGCCAAGGTGATCCAGCTGTACGAGACCATGCTGGTGCACCAGGGCGTCTTGCTGGTGTGCCCTACAAGAGGCGGTTAGACCACGGCGTACCGTGCCCTCGCTGACGCACTGCGCACCCTCCACGAGACAGAGGGCTGCGAGGTGAATCCCTTCTACAAGCCCATCGAGACCGACGTGCTCAACCCGCAGTCAGTGAGCATGGACGAGCTGTATGGTGAAGGCGACCCTCTCACACTGGAGCGGAGTGCCATCAAACGTCCCTCGGCAGTGACACCGCCAACACGCACAAGTGGGTGGTGAGTGACGTACCTGTGGACGTGCCTGTGGATTGAGAAAATTACCGCCGTGTTGGACATCAACAAGACGCTCTGTCTGGCTAACGGTGAAAGGATCAAGCTCACACCTTCTACACACGTTATTCGAGGTGTTACCCATCAGACACAGATAACACCGGTCCTAAAAACCATCACAAACAAGCACAAGCGTGTAACTTCCAAGAAGATTTTTTTTTTACATTAAACGCGTTCCTGATGGAAAGGTCACACACAAACGTATCTTTAAGACTTCACTCTTTCACACGCCTATAACGAGCGATAAACGCATTCGAAGCATGTTATAAAGCCTCCGTAATGCATTACGCATAGTATTTAAATAAATATTATTATAATAACATGCACTACACTACATTATGCATTATGAATTCTTAACATATTGTTAACACGTCTTTACTGTGAGCGGGATGATGACCAGACGGTGGCAGGCTCCCGGGTACTCATATCCGTAGATGTACTGATACAGAGCCATTCTGGCCACACACTTATCCAGATCCACGTCCCAGTATTAGCACAGCTGCTTCTGCCACTCAAAGTTACTGCTCGAGTCCACCTACGTGAACACATACACAAAGACATGTGATATATATACGATCTCATTGTATACGAATTGGGCATTCTCGCTGACGATATAGCGTGGATAGTTTATAATGAGTGCGTTCATACTGTATAAACCTGGGAACTGATCTGCATATGCACTGCTGTCAGAGCTGCAGTTATTTTTAAAAGATTTATTAACAGCTTCTGACCAATCAGATCTGACCACACCCATGATTACCTTCGCTCTGGAGAGAAGGTGTGTAGCCATCTGTACCCTTTCATTGACGAGCTCCGTGACAATGTCTCTGGCGTGGACATCCACAGTAATGAGAGCTGTGATGATGCTCTGATGTATTTTGGGTAAGTTACCCAAGGTGGCCAACACATTCAGCCTCTGTATAAACACACACACACACACACACACACACACACACACACACACACACACACACACACACACACAGAGTAATACCCGTACATTACCACATATTACACCATACAGCATTACATCATGTAATCAGAGAAGGAAATCTGAACTACAGTTCCCAGCAGCCACTGCATCACAGTCACATGACCACCTGCACCTGGATCACATTCCTGGTAAGCACTTGTGTATTTAGCCGGTTTTCACTGCACTCTTTGTCTCACGTTTGTCTTTCTTTACCTTTGTCCCTGGTGCTGTGTTTTTCTCTTTGGTTTATGTTTAGTCTTTGCCACAGTGATTTACCCCAATGTCAGTGTCTTTTGTATTTTGTTTAGTTCTTTATTAAACTTGAAAAATCTGCACTTGCATCCGTCTCAACCTCCATATTGTGACACAAAAATATAAATATAATATAATATTATATATAAAATGTGTGTGGGGGTATATATTAATAGAGAGAAAGGCATTTCTTCTCAGGGGGGAGGGGAGTAATCAATAGGAAGAAGGATCTGAGAGGGAACATGGACAAAATTAATGGAACTTTTTCCTGGTTCGGCCCTAAATTTGGGCCAGATTAAATTTCATCTGTACAAGGTGGACAATAGGGATGGGGAACATAGATCCAGTACCCTTAAACCCAATTAGAACTTCTATTCCAACCATTAAAACCATTTTTTATCTTGAAATCTAGGAGCTTACCCAAACAATAAACTCTAATCACCTAATTTTTAACCAATAAAAACTCCCTTTTCCAATGTTGAAACTTAGGGGCCAACCCTAACCCTGAACTTAACCATCAGAAACAAATATGTTCTCTAAACTGATCCTCCAACCCCCAATAGTTAACCTCACCTAGAACGTCTTACATTTAGACAAATTTTTTTTAAAGACTTTAATTTATTTATTCATTTTCATATGGTTCATTTACATGTGATTCATTTACATATGATTCATTTTCATGAGATTCATATTCAAGTGATACATTTTCATGTGATTCATTTACGTTGATTCATTTACATGTGATTCATTTTCATGAGATTCATGAAAATTCATTTTTTTTAAAGTGGCAGAATTCGTTTTTAACACAATATATAGATAAAAAAAATGATATAATTTATTTTCCATTTTTTTATACAACTGATATTTTCTCATAGAATTTTAAATACATATAGAGAAATATATACAGAATGAAGGACAAGGTTTTGTGCCTGTGCCACCTCCCACACCAATGAGTGTTGGTTTGAGTCATCCCCTAACCTAACCCTGCCTGAGCCTTTTTATTAAAGGTGTTTAATTTAGTTTGATGTGGTTTAGTTTGTTAGAATGTGAATTTATCCGTTATATGTAGGCTAGCTAACTGCGTAGTTAACTAACGTTAGTCAGCTGAGAAGAAAAATATCAGACTTTTCCTCATCCCCTGCCTGTCCAAACCCTGCCCCCTCTACATCAGATACCGACGATGTTGAGACCAACTCGACCAGTGAAAGTTCTCAAGTGACATTTGAGTCATCCCAGCCCGTTTCAATCGGTGTGCAATCTTTTACAGATGATGACAGCCAAGCGCTGCGAGTTGAGTCTTCTCCCGTCCCTGCGGCTCTCATCCCGACAAGACAGTTTAAATCAGCTTGGCTACAAGAGTTCGCCTGGTTACGTTATGACAAAGGGAAAATGTACTGCACATTTTGTGCTAAAGCAGGACAAGATATTGCTGGTAAAACAGAGTTCATTACCAGTTCGAGTCATTTTAAAAAAGAAACCGTAAAGAAGCATGGAGACAGTACAAAACATGAGAACGCCAGGGATTGTGTCATTGCTAGGTCTGCCCCTCGTGCCACCCCAATCGTGAAAGCAGTGCAACGTGCTAGTGATAAAGTCACTGAGAAAGAGATGAGGGAATTGAAAATAAAATTCAATGCAGCCTACATGACTCTGAGCCTGAATAAGCAGGAATTGAATAAAAAAGTGAAAAAAAGAAACAAATGACTGCACATTTAAGTATTTACGGTAATATGATTCAAGATGGGGGCAGCACTGCTACTGTTGGGCCCTTGAGCAAGACCCTTAACCCTCTCTACTCCAGGGGCGCTGTATCATGGCTGACCCTGTGCTCCGACCCCAACTTCCTAACAACCTGGGATATGCAAAGAAAAGAATTTCATTGTGCTGTAATGTATATGTGATCAATAAAGACTCATTATTATTATTATTATTATTATTATTATTATTATTATTATTATTATATGACGTACTGAACATTGCACATATTGCACACTGTGTCTACTACTTTTATCTACTATCCACAGTCCAAAGGCTGTGGAGCTAGAAGGCTACGTGTGCGAATGACAAAAGATTTTAAAAAATAAAATAAAATATGTATCAATACATGAAATTAGATTACACAATGTAGTTGAGGTTTACATGAATAAGCAGAAATGTAATCATGCTTATCTTTCCTATAGCACAAATGAAAAGCCCTCTCTAGATGAACAGATTTGTCAAATGAAACTTTTTCCTTCTTTTCCACTGCTACGGTAAACTAAAGAGTGGATATTCAAATGACACTGCTAAATATGACTAGCGGTAGCTACGTGTAGTAGTGCAAAATAGTCCATCAGATGTATTAGCCGGTGTAGCCTATACACGAGTCCACTATCGGTCATATCGCAACTGAGAACATGCCCCAAATTCATTGCTTTAGTAGAATTTAATGGTAAGTGAAATGATAATCACATTGTAATGTACTTAGTATTTGTTCAGTCTACAGGTCCTCGAACACTCTGTTAAATGAATAAATGTAAATGTACTATGACGTAAATTTTGTTTTAAATCAATTAATTCAGAAATTACACACAATATTAAGTTGATGTAATTATCCACATTATTATGTCAACACAACTCATCAAAATAATGTGTACAACTTTAAATATTTAATTAATTCAATAAATTAGAATTTTTATCTTGCAACCCCACATTAAATTTAGATTGTGGGGGTTTGTTTTGTATAGCTCTGCTGTTAGAAAATACACGATGGTTGAATGTGAACATAAATGAGCAGACTGTAAGCTTGTGAAATAAATTAAACTTTATTGATTGCACTTTTGAGAAATTGGCATGACTTTGAATAAAAATTTACTGAAATAAATACTCTAAAACATTGATATACCCGAAGAAATGTTAAAAAAAAAAAAAAAAAGTTTTTACATACCTTCTAAATAGGTCCCTTTAGGAGGTAACCGTTTTAAAGATGGTGTTTTATAAGAAACGCGCGTATTACATGCCTTCTAAACCTAACCCTTTAGAATGTAAAATAAAAATTTCTACAGTCCTTCAAGGCTGTATGATGTCGTTGTTCTCTTTTACTGAAAGAAAGCTCAAAACCTTCGGAGTTATTCATTGTGGAGACTGAAGTGACAATATGTCTGAAGAAAATGAAAATATGTATTACATATCCTACCTTCTAACCAGGTTAATTTAAGGGTGAAAAACCTTTTTTAAAGACGGTGTTTTAAAAGAGTCGTGCATTTTGTTTAAACTATAAACGAGATTTCAGAAAATGGTCCGCCAACGAGGATACTTACACAGAACTATCGCTAAATACATAAGCTTTTGTCTATGCTTTGACATCCCATGTCCCAGCAGTACATTTATGACCTCTGATGACCATGTGGGTGTGCGGGGGTGGGTGAGAGAGAGAGAGAGAGAGAGAGAGAGAGAGAGAGAGAGAGAGAGAGAGAGAGAGAGAGAGAGAGAGAGAGAGAGAGAGACACGCGCACACACACAGGTGTTCTTTTGGGGGTTTTGCTGACCAGAATTTTTACAAATGTGTTTGTTAACGAATTAAAGGGAGTCGTGTGTCTGTGTTAAAATAATGGTTAAGACGTTGTGGTTAAAACACAGAAGAAACTCTGCAACTATCTGCTACAATGTCTGCTCCAAGAAATGCTAATACCCTTAGAAGATTGCTGTGTATTCACCAACAAGAGGACCTGTTGAAATGAGAGAGGACCTGACTTTTGCTCAAAAAAATAAATAAAAAAACCAAGAGGATAGATTGACAAATTATTAATGAAGGTAATGTAAAGACGTTGTTGTTTAACCCTGAGCAGGGCGTCAACAGCTCCAAAGATCGTGTCTTAAGTCCGAGGGTTTAGTTAGGAGGTAGAAAAACATTTAAAGATGGTGTTTTAAAAGAAACAAGTGTTTCATCCTTAATGGTAAAAAAGAAAAATGGTTGTACTCCAATATGAAATAAAACGGCGGAGACACACTGAGTACACTTCTGTTCCACAGTCTATAAGGATCCCCAAACTTCATGTAGTGTGGAAAAATATATACACCCTCCGTGACTCTGTTACTTAAGGTTTAAACATTTTTATTTTGTGATGGCAGCAAGACAAAATGGTTGTGCATTTGGTATGTGGTGATTTTAGAATTAGGCCCCAAATGTCAAATATGTTTGTGTATGGTTTCGTCAGGCAAAGATCACGATGGTATGGAAAGAGTATACAAGAGTAATTGGGGTGATCTAATGCTTAGGACTTGTACAGTACTTCAACTCGGGAACGTCCCACCATGGCGTTCAGAGAGGCGTTATCTAAGGTACACGTATATATGATATAGATCAGATCTATATTAGAAGGCGGTGTGGTATAACGTGAATCAGCAATAAAGTTCTCAGCTTGAGTTGTTTTGTTTGCGTGTAAAGTATACAGACAGAGGATATTTCACTGAGGTTATGTTAATGAAAAGGCTGTGCCTATTGTACAGGATTGTTGTGATTGTTGTGCAGCTCTTGTAAGATGTGGTAAGGAAATTTGTGAAATACAAACACAAAGAAGTGGTGGTTGCTTCGGATTAAGAAGAAAAAAACCTGCCAAATTGATACGAGTGTAATATAAACAAATGTTTGTGATGCCTGTGAAAGTCTTTCAAAAGTGAATCTGTAGGTAGTTTCCCTTCTGAAGACTGGAGCGAGTAAACACTCCTCAGGCACTGCAGAGTTTTTGTGGAGTGTGTGTACATTTTTGGACCAAGTGTGCCCTCTAGTAGCTGACGGGTTTCTCCCTCTCAGATTGTTTGCAGTTCCTCCGGTGTAAACTATAACACGTTAAAGACTTAACGATCCGTGCTATTCAGTAGACGTGTGCCAATAATCAATTCCTCAACGTATCACACTGTTTAACACGCACAACAACAAAAAAAAAAAAAATCAATGAGTGTTCTTTTTGTACTCGGGAGCAGCAGGCGAGTCGTGGGGGGCAGGTGCGTTGTGCGTAAGCAGAGGGCTTGAGTGTGTAGATGGATCCAAAATGGTGGCTGAGTTTTATGTATTATTAGGGAGCTCATCATGGTCAGGTTCTCTGGATTGGACAGGAGCACATTTCAGCAGGTGAGGACGCCACGCTGAAGGTGATCCGTGTACAGGAGCAGTAAGGAGGGATAGATGTTGCAGAGGGATAGATTCCGCCAGTTTCTTATCGATGGAGGAATTCGAGGACGCTGCACGAGTCGCTCTGTAGAAGTGCTCGTCTCTTTGACCTGATTTTCCTGCATTGTAGGGAGCCGTGGTGGATGCGATGGTGGATTTGGAAGTACAAGATTGAGATTTTCCTGGTTCAGAAGCTGTATGTCCAATATCTGACTAGGTTTAGACTCGCCAGGTAGAGCGTAGGGGTTCGGAATGAGGGCTTGGTTTTTCTTCAGGCTCCCTCTCTTCTTCCTGAGGTTCAGCTCGGACTTCTCCTCAGGGACCGATGGGTACTGGACCATAATGGTGGGTTTCTGGCGGAGGTCTTGGTGTGTATGAGGCTCGGTGGCCATGATGGCGCGAGCACTGTGCATTCTCTGAGGGAGTTTGGGGCCGGGCTCGCCGCGCTTCTTCTTCCAGCGCTTCAGCTGCGTGCGTTGCTCATGTTCAACGTCCTGTGCCGATACCTGCAACTCCAGAACATACAGCAAAAATCAGTCACAAAAATGAACTGGAATAGAATGTCATTCTACTGTACTTAATGTGTTAGAATGGGCTTCATTACAACGTCATGTAAAAGACAATGATAAATATTTATGAACGCTAATTTTGTAGAAATACGAAGGTGATGATGGATAAAACATGCTTGATCACCATGGCATGGACTCGCATAGTTACAGTAATGACAGGAAATGTTACAGTAGTGAGACACCCATCATCATACTCCTCCTCTTCCTCTCTGTTGTGTTACCTGGAGCACTAAGAAGCCCTCCTGCATGTATCTAGGCTAAATCGCTCTGAGGACCTCCATGGTCTCATACTGACCCGGACAGGCCTTGAGCTTATCCCGAGTACCCAGCATGGACGTCAACACCACCAAACCCACACAGAATATCATTTTCACTCCTACACAAAGAAAGAATGAGAGAGAGAATCAACACAGAAAGAAAAGAAGGACAAGTGTGTGTTTGTGTCTGACCGTCACACAGGAACATGTCCCACACTCTGAGGACCGAGGCCCAGGGCAGAGTTCTGGAGAAGGCGCACATGAACCACTCCATCATGTAGAGCACCGGCTCGATCTTGTGCTTGTCCAGGTGCCGATACGCCACAGAGCACACTCGCTTCACAGCGCATGCAGGATCTCTCCGTCCAGCTGAACCGCCTCCTGCACACATAACGGTTCACAATAAGCGATATAACTTGCTGTTAATAACACAAAACAACTGTTCTCCTATACAGAGAAGCCCTGTTTCTAATAATACATTGTGCAAACAAAACACGTAAAATTACAAAGCAAAACTACAGCTCACACTAAAATACATAAACACACACACACACAATAATATAGAACATTAAACCTTAAAGAAAACACTAAGCAAAACTGCCTCATGAACACAGCAACACATACACACAAACACAAGATGGCGGTGTTGAGTCAGCGGAGCAGGGTGGGGTTTGTAGCTCCGATATATAATTTCTAACAGAGCTTATGATCTGTGTGGCGTTACAAAACTAAATTACCGAGTGCGAATGTTTCCTCTACAACTTCAGACTGAACTGAACTACATTCGCTTCAGTCAGATTTCAGTTTTTCACTTTTTCACGCCTGCAATCCACGGATACACAACTATAGCCGTTCTAAAAACGTGCATTCAGTCCGGTTTCTCGTTTCTACTGTACTTCTATATTCCAATTTATTTAACTAGGCCTGTAAAAAGAAAAAAAAACCAAACACATGGCAAATGGTACTTCTCAGCTTAATTTGATTGGTGAACAAATACAGTGATCTCAGTTGATCCTAAATGTTTCTTTCCCAACAAAATAGAAGGTTTAACAAATAAAAAAATGTAATTTCTCAGGAAGTTATTCAGTGAAGTAACAATGAACTATTTTGGCCCTTCAAAGCTATTCAGTGATGAATGTAGCCACCCTTCTTTTCAATAACCGCCGTGAGCCTTCCATTGAATGTCAGTTTCTTGATCTGTTCATGATCCATTTTAGCTGAATGGAGCATTGTCCTGCATAAAGATCATGGTCTTCTTGAACGTTGCTGACTTCTTCCTGTACCATTGTTGAAGAAAGGATCTTCTACAAACTGGCAGTAGATTTGGGAGTTCATTTTCAGTCCATCTTTAACCAGACGGAAAAGGTCCATCTGCTCAATCTATAGTCACTCTTATTTCATTGGTCCACGAAACCTATAAGGAACGGTCTTCAGGTATTTCTTGGCCCAGTCATGATGCTTCAGCTTGTAAGTCTTATGCAGTGGCGGTTGTATTTCAGCCTTCCTTACTGTAGCCAAGTCTCTGAGCACTTGCCACCTTCTATTTCTGGACACTCGTGGAAGGTTGCAGTTCTGAAACATGGTGGCAGTGCTGGCTAATGGGTTCTCTCACGTTTTATTCTTCTTAGTCTTTTGCAGTCAACTAGCGCCTTTTCTTCTCCGTGGTTTTTTGCCCCCTGTCGAGTATTCATCACAAAGCATTTTTCTTGGGAGGTCACACCTCAATAATTTTGCGATCGTCAGTGTGCTGCAGCCCCGATAGGCATTTTACAATTTCTGACCTTTTTTTTTTGACCCATTTTCCTGAATTGGAGAAGCTAATAATTATGCAAACCTTATATAGGATGTTAATCACTTTAAGGTGTAGTGTTTATATGTGGTGTTCTCCCAACAGGTTATTTTGTAGACCTTGATTTTGTTTGATAACGAGCTTTGCTTTCATTGGTTGGCTTAAAGGAGGGCGGGGTCACGAGTACTCTACTTTTTTCCCCTTCTTCGCACTCTTTTTGATTATACTGTTCTGTCTGCTTTTCATGCACAAGTATGTCCCTGTACTATTAAGGGGAAAAAGTGCATGTGCAAGGAGATGTACTACAAATATAATATATAATATAAACTTACACACATTTTTAACCAGACAACACCACAAGCTGTCAAAATGGCTGACATGGCCAGTTTTATCCATGTTGGGCAGAAGGATAGACTGTTATCGTAACCATAGTGCAAAGTGTGAATGAGCGAGCAAAAAAACACTGATAAGACCGATTTGAAAACTTTCCAGGCTGATATTCTAATGAGCACGCTTGACCTTTGTTGATGTGAAACACTCAGCCTGCTATGGTACTTTTTGATGATATCTTTTCATGTGACAACACTGAAGAAATGACACTGTGCTACAATGTAAAGTAGTGAGTGTACAGCTTGTGGAACAGTGTAAATTTGCTGTCCCCTCAAAATAACTCAACACACAGCCATTAATGTCTAAACCGTTGGCAACAAAAGTGAGTACACCCCTAAGTGAAAATGTCATTTTACAGTTCAACAAACTCTCCTCCAGCCCCCCAGTGCTGAGCCGCCCACAGAAGACAACGTGGTGTAACCTGTGATACATCTCCCAGCCTGAAGAGGGAGCACTGCTCAATGCATACATGCTCTCAGTGGGGGGTGGGGGAGGGACATCTGCTTTGTGACTAAGTCAAACTTTCTGTGAATATTTAACCATTTGTCCTCATTCTCACTAATACGACTGTTTACAATATTATTCATATGAAGTTGGAAACTCTGAGACAAACTATTCATGCATTAGTGCTGCTCCAGCTTTTTAGTGTCCATCACACTTTTGTGTGAAAGCATCGCTGTGTGCACCGTTAATCCAGAGTCTGTGATTAGATTATCCACATCATGTTCAAATAAATATTTCTATAGTAAACGCTTTAGAGCGGGGAAGCCTTACTGTGGTCCTGTAAGACTACAGTCCAGTACAGTTTGGGAATTTTCCTGAATCACACCCGATTTAAGTCCTCGGGTCATTAGGTAGGAGTGTTAAATGAGAAATCATCACACTGTGCATGATCACAGGAATTCAGGACCAGAGCCAGGCTCCCCTGATTCATAAATTAATTGTTGATGACCTTAAAGTAATTCCCAGTGAAGATTTATCATCTTTTTACAAGCATCCTTTTCACATGTAAGAAAAATTGCAGTGATTTGTACATTTGTGCTCTGCATTTCTTTCAGAGCCGTGGGACTGAATTGTTGTGTATATAGGCAGTTTTTTTGTGCTCTGAAATTGACCGGACTTTTGAGAAGATAGCTGCTCATGGTTTAATTCACTTTTAAAAAGGGACTGACAATATGAAGTGAGCATACGTGTATAAAAAGGTGGTTGTGTTGAAGAAACCTTGTTGACCGATCTTTGCTAACTTGCTCTGTCTGTGTGTGTGTTTACTGGTACAATAGTGGTAGCAGATTTGCAGAGCCGAGCTTACAGTAAGGAAGACGCTGAAGTGTACTTGTTTGGAAGATGTGGAAACTCAAGTCTTACATGTTAGCACAAACATGTCTTTTTCCTTTATTAGGGAATTTGTACTTTTGGACATTTTTGAAAGACATCATGCTTGTGAAATGTGCTTTGCGTGTTATTCATGTTCAACTGGTTGTACTGGGCTTAGATTTGTGTCTTTTTGAATCATTTACGCTCTATGGCACCTTTTACGGTTTTGCTGTATGGGCTGTGTTCCAATTGATCTGTGTTTGATCATTTCCTCCCTTCGCTCAAACATTGTGTTTGAGAAGGCCTTCTTAGTAGAACGGTTGTTTTCCTCAGCTTTGGATTTAGCTGAGGGCCGAGAGGTTTTTGGAGTTTGAAGAGGAGGCGATAAAAGATTTGGAACACAGCCCTGTTTTCCTTTCCGAGGTTCCCCGGCTTTTTTCCGTCACCAGTCACCTCCTAACCGAGCTCAATTCTGCTGCAGCTTTTTAGCCACAAGCTGCTGGTGCTTGACTTCTGAGGCCTTATCCTGTTAAGTGGCCGCACTATGGCAAAAAGGAGAGTTCAGTATGCCGACTGTATGAGCTTCAGTTGAATGTGTATGTGGTCGAACTCTTGGTAGGACTGTCCAGTATATTACAGACGAACACAGACGAAAACATCCACAAGGCTTCTACTAAATATTGTTGAATGTCCGCTCGTATGCAACTCTCCAACAGTGTCACGTCCTATCGAGAGTTTCAGTCGATGTTTATAATCTAACACAATGGGATTTTTTTTTACTCTGGTGTAATTTTCTTGACCATTTTAACGCAGCATCTCTGGTGTTACTTTCGTCAAAAATGTAGAACACCAGAGATGAGGCAATGACGACGTGATCTCATTCCTTCGTGTGTTTTTGCCTCAGATTCTGGCGACTGTTCAGACTCGGTTTGTAGCGAAATTTCAAATCCACAAATGCCTTGAACAACGTACATTTTCAACAATCCGTTTAAATCGACTGGTCCATTTCCGCTGCACGGTGGATTTGAAGGGTGCACTGTGATCAGTGTGGCGACGTCTGGGAATCGAGTTTCTGAAAAGGCCACGAGTTGGAGGTTACATTTAGTTTCTAAGGACATCTGGGCTCTTGGTGTCTTTTGGATAGGAACTGCAAAACTTTTTCTATAAGGGTGAAAACAGATGCATGCTTAGATTCTTTATCTGTAGACAGTTTATCTTGCTTACTACATTGACATATGAAGTTTGGACGGGTTCTGTAGAAAGAGATTAACATTAAGGGGGAAAAAAACAATGTAAAAATAAAATACTGAAAGTGAATTTGTCCTGGATTGTTTTATTTATTATTTTCCATTGGGATGTCAAAAGCTTCTTCAACTTGGCCACAAATCTAACAAAGTCAGGTACATTGTCAAGTATTGCCCCAAAATACCTCTATGGTAGATAGATGTGCTCACTGATCACTTGTACATGTGCTCATTCATACAATTATCCAATCAGCCAATCATATGGCAACACCACAGTGTACAACATCAAGCAGGATCAGATGAAGAGCTTCAGTCAATATTCACATCAAACACCAGAATGTAATCCAGTGATTTTATCCGTGGCATGGTTGTAGATTCTAAATGGTCTGGTTTGAGTATTCCAGAAACTTCGGCTCTCCTAGGATTTCCACACACACACTTGTGTGAAAAACATCCGGTAAGTGGCAGTTCTCGGGGTGGAAACACCTTGTTGACGAAAGGAGAATGGCCAGACTGGGTCAAGTTAATAGGACGGCCATGGTAACATCAAATAAGCTCTCTTTACATACATGGTGAGCAGAAAAGCATCTCAGGATGCACAGCATGCCAAACCTTGAGAACAGTAGAAAACCTCATTGATCCAAGATCCATTTTGAAGTATTAAAGATTTATAAAATGTGACACTAGGTTACTTCTCTATAGTTAAAAAAATTGCAAACAGGAATGTGTGTGTGTGTGTGTGTGTGTGTGTGTGTGTGCCCGCTTCATACTCATCCACTCCCTACTTGTGCCTGAGTGTATTCATTGAGTAAAGACAGTGTGTGCTCTTAAATGTATGTATGTGTGTGTGTGCGCGTGTGTATTTAGACGGCAGTGTGAAGTGGTGTACCACTATGTGAGGAGGGAGAAGTATGCTCTGAGGATGAGGAGATGGAGCAGGATGACGTGGCCTCTCTCTGGAGCTCCTCCACGTTCTTCACGCAAAAACAATAACTCTCTCAGATTCTGATGGAGCGGCATCTACATAATCAACAAAGCACACAAACATCAGTTTCGTTCTGGGACACCGATTTTCTAAATCATTCCATTCGCTTTCTATTTATTTATGTAGCATTATTAAAAGATCAGTCATCAAGCCGGTGTAACCTTAATCTTTATCGCTAGCTGCTCCTGAAGTGTTTTGGAAATCGTTTCAGCCACGTCATGTTCACTCACCGTCCACTTTATTAGGAACACCTGTACGTTCATGTAGTTTTCTAACCAGCCAATCATGAAATATACAGGAATATAGGGGAATCACAAGAAAACTCCATTTCAACACACTTAAAAAAAAATAATCTCACAATGTTGGATTTGAGTTTGTAATGCAGTGAGCACAACCAAGGAGTGCATTTTAAAAAGAAAACTACAATGTTGTTGAAGACTGAAACCTGTACCTACAAACTAGAACTGAAAATGGAACCACTGAAGAGTCAACAGTGTCAGAGATCCTCGTGTGTCCAGTTCCACTGTGTACGGCACTTTTTATGCTTACCGACCCATTACTCCAGCTTTTGTGTTTTTTTTTAGCTTTGTGCTGATAGAAATGGTTTTGTTTTTTTAAAGCAAACTTGGTGTTAAAACCCAGAAACATCTAGAAATAAAAAGTGACATTCATCATGTGTCTGAAGTGACACTGTTCAGTTATACAAGTAACTGGGTATTTTGGTATATAGTGGAAGCACTATTTTTGAGCATTTCCCCAGAATTTCATAGAGTGTGGTTTGCAGTATAAGCACCTGTGGTCTCATGCGTGGGTTCCAACGCACATAATAACCCACCCAGAGCTCCAGATGTGTGAGACTGGCCAGTGGATACAGCACCTGGTTTTTACAGTCCACATAGAACGGGTTAGTGAAGTCCTCCGGCTGACTGTTAACGTAGGACCACAGTGACTGTTTTACCCTGTACTTCCTAAAAACAAAAGAGAGAGAGAGACAGAGAGAGAAGTCATAAGACACTTAGACAAATTCCTTTCCATTCAGAAAAATCAGACAGGCTGGAAAGCCTCCGCCCATTAGTGGAGAAATGTGGAGCGTACCTTTTCCATTCTCTCCTGCTCACTGCTGTAGAGGAATGTACCAAACAGGCAGCTGTAGGGGCGATCCAGGATGGGGATGAGAAAAAGCTCTTTGAACTCAGTGTATAGTAAGATGCTTAAATGCGGATCTGCACAATAGTGCCTGAACAGATAATCAGTCTTTTGTTCAGTACGGAAATTATATTTAATTCTTACAATTAGAGTCCTCTTCAAAAGTATTGGAACATCAAGGCCAATTCACTTGCTTTTGCTGTATACTGAAGACATTTGGGTTTGAGATAAAAGACGAATATGAGACGATAGATCAGAATTTCAGCTTTCATTTCCTCATATTTACATCTAGACGTGTTACACAGCTTAAAATATGGCAGCTTTTTTTAAGCCATCCTATTCATTAACTGTTCAAAAATACTGGAACAAGTGACTGATGTTTTTTTCTTGCTGGCCAGGTGTACCTCGTTAAATGGACTTTAAACAATGAATAGCTCTGAATGTCTTCTCTTGGTTTGAGCCCTGGGTTTCACCTGTGGAGACAGCATTTGTTGTTAAAAAGAATAAACCGACATGAAGACCAGAGAGCTGTCTATGGGAGAAAAGCAAGCCATTTTGAAGCTGCGAAAAGAGGAAAAACCGGTCTGAACCATTGCACAAACATGGGGCATAGCCAAAGAACAATTTGGAATGTCCTGGAAAAGAGAGTTAGTTCTCATTATGATCTCTTACTTTATAACATTAAAATAAAACAATAGTTCCCTCACAAGCCTCTCTTTTTTCCCCCTAACTCTTGAAATTAATAAGACTTGCAATGTTACTGAGAAACTGGAAAGTGCAATGTCCTCTCTGCCGTGACACTGGAGACTACTTCCATAAAACTTCCATAAATAGATAACTTATAAATCTTAACTAGATCACAATGATCATACGTCTTTTTCTTTAAGTGACATGTTTATAATATGTTTACGATTAAGCTTAGAATATGTATTGCGTACGCCATACTAGACCCTGTCAATGAGCTGTTACTATAGGAACGAGAACGAGCACATCACTATAAAGCTGTAATTTCCCTTGCAGCTGGAATCAGAATCTTGCTGTTCCAGAAATGTCTCCAACGCCTTCTGACCAATCAGATTGGAGAATTCAACAGTGTTGTGGTGTAAAGCATCAGTAGCTGACCTGTCTCATCATCTGCCACACACAGTCGATGAACTGCACAAAGAGAGGGGATCGTTCCGAGTTGGCGTGATTCTCATCTCCAAGGCCGACACGCTGAGAAACACACAGAGAGAGAAAGATGGGGTTAAATATACATGCGTTCACGCACCCACACACTGCCATGCCCTCACTGCTCATACGCACCGAGGTCAGCTTGTGTCCGAAGCTGATCCACTCCTTCTCGATCAGTACCTGGAACTTGTGTCCGAAGCTGAATCTAACTGATATCTGATATTAAATTATTGTGAATTATCTATATTTTACACTTTATTACCCCATATCTATCTAATTATATATATATATATATATATATATATATATATATATATTTGAGTAAATCGTGCACATCGGAGCAACTTCATCCCGACCATTGCCTGCCTTCAGGGGTGCTAGGGAGCTCCTCGACCATGCCCATGCAAGTTACATTTTCACTGGTGCTGGCGCGTCTACCGAGTTTTGGGAGTTTTCAGCCATGTTTAGGCCCTTAAAAACGAGAAGAATGCATGAAATAAACAATAAACACCAGAAAATCAATAGGGCCCTGCACCTCCGGTGCATGCGCCCTCCGGTGGTCACCGGAAGCGCTGCACCTTCGGTGCTCTGCCCCAATAATAAACAGCAGATCCAATAGGGCTTTGCAGCAGCGGTGCTCGGGCCCTAAAAAGCAGAATAAAGCACCAACAGAAGACACAGAAGCACAAAAGCAGGTAAGGATAATTACAGAAATGGTTACATTACAGAGATCCCCACAATGTGATCCATGACCACAGTAACATGACAAGAAGCTTCACCTCAGACCAGTCACCAATTGTTGTAGGAAGGTGAAAGTGGCTGCCTTAAAATATTTTTACCTCAAAGTGATTTGTAGCGCGCGCGCACACACACACACACACACACACGGTGGAAAGGGTGTAGCAAAAATCATGCAACTATTGTGGGAAAAAGAGGGGGAAAAAACCCTGATACTTTGTACCTGATGCATCATCTTTTATAATTGTGATTAATGGTCCGTTAGAGAAGAAAAAATTCAGTTCCATTCTTTGATTACTTATTTGGCATACAGTGAATATTCACACTTTAAGGCCATGTGGAACAATTTCCTAAATGCATTTAAATGGGGTAAATTGTGTACATTGAACCGAGAGTACTAGACATGTTTGCTAAAAGCAACACAAAGGCTTTATTCACACTGCAGGAATTTTATATTGTGTGTTTAGATTTTTTCTTTTAGACAGACTGTTCAACTGCAAATTTGTTCTGGTGAATGACAGGCATTCAAAATCTTTCTGCAGAACTCTGTTGAAGATTCTGTACATCAGAGTTTCATCTGAACTTCAACAAAACATTTCACATTTATAGAGTTTTGTCTACGGCCATCAAGTAATCACATTATAAGATTATTAATTAATCACGACAGTTCTACTGTGCACGTCTATTACACAACTAGTCCTAAGTCATAAGTGTTGAGGACAACTAGATTACCAGTATATAGGGAGAGTTTTGTAGGTAGAGAGGAATAAAGTAAAGCAGGTAAAGAGGATTCCCTACACGACAATAGTTCCAATTTAGACCAAGAAGATCCAGGAGATTTAACCCAGTAGCAGAGTTTATGGATGTGCGCAGCCCAGTAATAGAATTGAAAAATGGGTAATGCAAGTCCTCCACTAAGTCTACATTTCTGCAATAATTTACTAACCCTTGGTGGCTTCCCTCCCCAAATAAAAGTACTAATTATCTTATCCAATGAATCGAAGAATGATTTTGGCAGAGAAAGAGGCACTTGCTGGAACAAGAAAAGAAACTTCGGTAATATATTCATTTTGACGACATTGATCCTGACAATTAGAGAAAGGGGTAAGTTACCCAAATCTGAATGTTAGATTTAACCTTTGAGATAAGGGGAGTGAAGTTAGCTGATGAAAGATTAGATAGAGAACGTGTCACGTTGATACCTAGGTATTTAAACCCTTACTGACTAAATCGAAACGGTAAATCTGACTGTTGGAGAGAAAATGCTGCAGTATTGACAGGAAAACAGTCGCTTTTATCCAAATTTAATTTATAACCAGAGACAACACCGAAGGATTCCAGAACAGCCAAGACAGCTGGCATAGAGGCAACAGGATCGGTTACATACAATAACAAATCATCAGCATATAGCGACAATTTGTATTCTACACCGTATAGAACTATTCCTTTAAACAAGGGAGAAGATCTTAATGCGATAGACAGAGGTACGATAGCGACAGCAAAAAGCAGAGGGGATAAAGGACAACCTTGACGAGATCGTTTGTCTGAACCCTGGCATTAGGGGTTGAGTAAAGGAGGCTAATCCAAGAAATAAACTCATCCCAAAATCCGAACTTCCTCAAGACTGCAAACAAATACTCCCACTCAACCCTATCAAATGCTTTTTTCAGCATCTAATGAAATCACAATCTCAGGAAGCACTGCCGAATGCTTTGAATAAATTATATTAAAGAGCGTACGGGTATTGAAAAACATCTGACGTCCCTTTATAAAACCCTTCTGCTCTTCACATATAATATAAGGGATAATGTCCTCTAAACGAGATGCCATTACTTTCACCAACACCTTTACATCTGCATTAAGCAGAGACAGCGGCCTATAAGAACCACAGGAGGTTGGATCCTTACCCTCCTTAAGAAGCAGAGCTATCGTGGCTTGTGTCAGAGTCAGAGGCAAAGACACATTCCAAGGATTCGTTGAACACAGATAAAAGCAATGGAGCTAATTTTCCAATAAACATTTTAAACAATTCAACTGGAAACCCGTCCGGGCCAGGAGCTTTGTTAGATTGCATAGTTTTAACTGAATTCAAATTTCTTGAAGAGAGTGGGGAGTCCAGTTGCATGGCAGTATTCGAATCACTAACAGGGTTACAAAGGTCTTGAAGAAATGCATTCACTTTAGTATCGTCTGCAGGAAATTCAGATTTATAAGGTGAAGAGTAAAACCATTTAAAAGTAGCATTAATTTCCATGGGCTCTGTAGTGACGATATTATGAGTGTTTTTAACACTAGGTATGAGACGGGAAGCGGCCTGTCGCCGTAGCTGACGTGCCAGTAAACGACTCGGCTCGTCGCCATGTTCATAATATGAACCAGGAGTACGTAACAACAAGCGTTCCGCCTCTTTAGTCGAAATAAGATTGAATTCTGCCTGTAAGTCGATTCGCTGTTTAAGAAGTTCTGGAGAGGGGTTCAACGCACATCTTTGATCGAGACTACTGATCGCAGATGTAAGTTCATTAACCCTAGCAGTGCGCTTTTAATTACAGAGAGTGGAGTAAGAAATAATCTGCCCTCTGATATAGGATTTAAGTGTCTCCCATAACAATGAATAAGAGGTGGAGTCATTCTGACTGAAGAAAAGAAAGTCATCCATAGAAGTAGAAATGAACTCACAGAATTCACTGTCTGCTAAAAGAAGAGAATTAAATCTCCAAGGCGGTGGGCTACGTTTATAAATAGAAAGATGAATATCTAATTCATGATCGCATGGTCAGAAATTACAATACCCAAATAGTCAGAAGAAACTACACAAGAATCAAGAGTGCTGTCTATAAAAAATAATCAATCCTCGAATAGGATTTCAATAGGATAGCACCTGGGAGAAGAAAGAAAACTTTTTAAGAGCAGAGTTACGGGATCTCCAGGGATCAACGAGACCGTTCTGACCCATAAAATCGGAAAATGTTTTAGACATAGCAGATTGATTCAGAGTACGGGGATTAGACCGATCAAAGTTTTGGTGAATTACACAGTTTAAATCTCCACCGAAAATCTACAGGTGAGTATTTAAAAAGGGAGATTGCTCAACAATCTATTAGCAAATTCCACATCATCAAAGTTTGGAGCGTGTACATTTACCAACAACACCTGTCTTTGCATCAGAGTACCAGCAACTATAATATATCTACCGTTCACATCAGCAACAACGTTAGTGGAGGAAAACTGTGACCTTTTGTCAATTAAAATAGCGACCCCTCTTGCTTTCGAATTAAAGTTCGAGTGGAAGACTTGACTCACCCAAGGGCAGAGTAACCTTTGATGATCTTTAATACTTTAAGACGTAGGTGCGTCTCCTGTAAAAATACTATATTGAAGTTTAAATGTTTCAAATGTATAAAATCCTTAGATGTCTTGACAGGATTACCCATACCTCTGACGTTCCAACTAATAAATCTTAAAGGCGTGCCTGTCCCAGCTATGCTGGGATCCATATGACTACTAACCATTTAAATAAAGTAAACCAGAGAAATATAAATAGCCAATTAGAGCCGAAGTGGGACCTCCCAAAGTTTATTTTAAACTTCTAATCAAAGTTTGCACTTCTAAACCAATGACAGCTTTAACGTTATTAATTGTGGAAAGACCATGGTATAGGCGGGTAATCCATGGCTAGGTGTGCATTAAACGATTTGAACGAGTGGTTCTTTTCCTCCACATCATGCATTAAAATCGTTTAATGCACATCTAGCCGTGGATTACCCCTTACATATCATCTGAGAGAGACAGCTAATTCTGTATGTAAACAGATATACTTACCAATCACGACCTCTCCGAGTTGGAGAGCGGACAGTGAAGTCTTTCCATTGACTCCCCTCCAATTGAGATTCTTTGCCAGGGAGTTAGCAATCACCCTCTTCAATATGCGCCAGGTGCAGTCACGCACATACACCCCGTCAATAAGCGCCAACCAGTTTACCTGAAACCGATTTAAAAAATAATATACACTAGTATAAAAACAAATAATTAATAAGCATGTATTGCCTCGTCAACTGTGTCAGTGCTTCTCACTACTCCTGCAGTTACCCTGCCCTGTGTGTTTTCCATCTCTACTAAAGAGTAGGTCATAACTGTTCCCTCATATCAAAGTGGTGTTCAGTGTTGTGCTTTGAGTACGAGTGTGTCACCTTGAGAAAACAGAAATGCGCTCAGTAGCTGTGTAATTGTGCAAGTAGTTGTTAACAAAAAGGAAAAAAACTCTCACCAGATTTTGCTTGTAATCTGGGCTCTGTTGCATCCTTTGCTCCAGACTACGCAGTTGAGGAAGGTCTTGCAGGGGCAGTAAATCTTCATCAATATCCAAAGGCTGCACCTGGACCTCCTGTTAGTGCACACACACACACACACACACACACACACACACACGCACACACAGGAGCCACTGCTTCTTTTTTATTTGTGCACTGAAAGTGAAAGAGGCGGAACAGACACCTCGGTGATATTGACGATAAAGACAGGGTTAGACGGAAGATTCTCCAACTCAATGGAGCTGCTCAGAACCCTGACAGGGCTCACTGACTGATTCTGAAAATCCACATTCACCCTGAGAGAGACACACACACACAGTGAGTGAGAGAGACACAGAGAGAGAGACCTGTAACAGAACAGCACTAATGTACAGAACATCATCTAAACATCACACTGTCTAGGGGATGTGGTCACATGACTACTCTCACTTAAAATGTAACCATGACTCATCTGATGATGCTCGCTGCAGTGTGTGTGTGTGTGTACCGTGTATATCTGAGGTGTGAGATACACTACCCCCCTGCCCAAGTCTCCACCTCTCCAGCAGGTTAAACGTTGACATGGAGAGGAAGTCTCTGCTGCGTGAGGAGGAGAGACAGAGAGACCTCTGGGAGAACGCCAGAACCTCTCATTGACGAGTGGTAGAACTCTACATAGGCCCTGATACACACAGACCCACAATACATGTTTATAGAAAATCACAATTAAACACACACACACACACACACACACACACACACACACACACACACACACACACACAGTGGTGTCACACACACCTGGAGCTGTCAAAGGAGATGGATTTGATTTAACCACAGTGTCTGAAGAGAGACTGGAGCTGTTTATAGTAGAGGAATGCAAATGGAGGGAGATTACACACCTGAGAGAGAGAGAGGGAGGGAGAGAGAGAAATATTATTAATAATAATAATAATAATAATAATAATAATAATAATAATAATCCCCTAGTTAAATGGAAGCTGACTGAATACCACTATGGTGGTCCTGGGGTCGTTTCCATAGAGTTCCTTGGAGGCGAGCTCCTCGTCCACAGTTCCCTGGAGGAAGCAGTTCGGATAAAATGCGCCTGCAATCACCACCTGAACAACGGAAACATCACTGATACTTAATAATAATTATTATTTATTTTCTGCAGGAGTAAGTTACACTTCTTGGACTTTGTCATGGTGACAATTTTAAACTCTGCATTTGCAATTTTACTTTGGATGCTTGTGCTTCTAAGGCTGCGAATTATGACTAATATTTATATTTACTGTATATCAGGGGTGCCCACACTATTTTGACTTGCGAGCTACTTTTAACATGACCAGTCAAAGAGATCTACCTACACTAAAAATGCTAAACATATTTATTTATATACTGCGTATACTTATATATATATATATATATATATATACACACATACACACACACACACACATACATACAATATATGTTCATGTACCTTGCATAACTGCATGAACCCTTATGGGACGCTACCATTCAGTACATTTTTGGTCATTACCTTACTCTGATGACTTGCACTGAATAGAATCAGCCAGGGTTGCATAGTCCGGACAGTAGCTGCTGGTAGCCAGCCTCAAGCAGGCCTCCAAATGATGATCAGTCATTGTGGAACGGTATTTGGACTTAATGATCTTCATGAGGGAAAAGGCTGACTCACATAAATAAGTAGAGCCAAATAATGCAGTCAAGGAGGTGGCACATTTCCTCATGTTTGGGTACTTTTCCCCTGTGAGTAAGTTCCAGAACTGTCCATGAGCCCTGGACTTCAGCTGAATGTCAGTCTGTAGTTTCAAAAAATCTCATCCTCCACTTCAGACGAGTTCAGGTGAAACAGTGCTGCAATTTTCGATGCGAGTGAATCAACCTCAACATTGTCCCTAAACGGGTAGCACATGAATGTGGCAAATGGCTCCAGTAAAGCAAAGTCTTGAAAGCGTCTGTCAAACTCTGACCGACAGCTGTCAATCTGCTCCGTGTAGCGTGCAACGTTAAACTGCGCACAAGCCTTCCGCTGCGTCTCCAGATCTGACGGGAGGTTTTGGAAGTTCCCAAAAACATGGTGCTGCAGCTTTGAAAACAGAAGTTGCATTTTCCGTTTAAAGGCATTAACTGCCTTTAATTTTTGTCTTTTCCTTGCAGCTCCAAATTAAGGTTTGTCAGATCGGTTAAAAATGCTCGGTTAAAAAAAGTCCAGCAACCACTGATCATCATTGACCTGGGTGTATTCTGCATGTTTAACAGCAAAAAGAAACTCGCTTATCTCCGGACAGAGCTCTCGAAATCTCTGCAGGAATTTACACCTACTAAGCCGTCCACACGTCAGTGTGTAGCATGAGCTGATTGGGCGTAGTCTGCCTTCTCCAGATGCGCACGGAACAGCCGTCTTTGAAGTGAACTAGCACGTATAGAACAGGCGATCTTTGTTTCAACATCCATGATCTCTTTCACGTTTAGCATTCTTGTGCATAAGGCTTGTTGGTGTATTATGCAGTTGTTGGCTCAAATTTAGCCTATTACCCAAAAACATTTAAAACTCAACTTAAAAGCCAATAAATACTCACATCTACCTCTGAGACCAGTTGGAGATGGAAAAAATGCACCAGCCGTGAGTGAGAAGAAGCAAGGGTCCAGCTTTATTGTTCCATTCCACCACACGAGATCCACACCGATGAGAATTCTCAGAAGTGATCCCCCTACCCTGAGCTTAAGCTCCAGTATTTATACTGTATTTACACACTAGATAACCCATATGTTTCCAGAAAAGGCCTATTTCACTTACACATAGAATCAGAACCCAGGCATTTCTAATAACCCAGAAAATAAAAACCCAGCGTTTTGAATTACATAGAGAATCAGAAACCAGGATTCTCATTTACCTAGGTGGTCAGAAACCAGGATTCTCATTTACCTTAGGTGGTCAGAAACCAGGATTCTCAATTACCTAGGTAAATAAAATGACGTAGACAAGACGACTAAACAACCAGGAGGGACCTTGGTCTTATCGTTATCTCTGGGGGGGGGGGCAGTTTGACCCAGCCACCCTTATAACTGGTTCCTCATGGTTCTTTCTTAAAATTAAGGCCTTCCTTGCGAGCCAAGAACCCTCACCATTTGAGTCATGAGTAAGTTTACATTTTCCTGTATTTTTAGTTTATAATTTATTTTCATATTTGCACTATATTTCTTATTTTATATATATTTATACTACTTGAAAAGCGGTTTACTGTACTTCCAACTTCTTAATATCATTACAGTTCTACTGTCCTGCATATCCTACTATTCTGTCTTTTTATAGTTTCTCTATTACTATAAGATATTATTAAAGTTATTCATGTGTGTGTATGAGAGCGAGAGAGTGTGTGTGTATGTTGTGTCTACTTGCCCGCCCTTGACTGTACGAGCGTGTGTGTGTGTGTATTAGCACTCCTCAGCTCAGCTCGTATACCTCTTTTTGGCTTTTTTTGACTACTACTGCTCTTAAAGATCTTTAAAGTGTAATTCCATTCCGTCAATGTCCGCCTAATCCCGCTTCTATGTGTCTAGGTGCCCGTTTTTTTCTTCTTCTCCCTTTTGCTGGATGCTAGGTCTCCCTTATGTTTATTTTATGACATTTTTTATCCACAACACAGTGGTAGTTAAAGAAGTCAGGGAAAGCATCGTCTTCCCTGCACTTGGCAATGAATCCATTTGCACTGCTCAACCATTGACTGATATCAATTTGCACACTGGAGCTGGGTTTTGTCAATGAAGTCTTTAAAAGACTGAAAAATGTCCTCTCCCCACGATTTCACTTGCTAGCCTTTAGCACTGGCGCGCTTGATCGCACACGTGTGGTGAGAGAAAAGACGAGATCTCAGACTGGCTGCCCTGTACGTCAACTAACTACGTCAACTAGCGATCTACCTGCACTTCCTTTGCGATCGACCAGTCGATCGCGATCGACATATTGGGCACCCCTGCTGTATATATTTTGACCTGAAGAAAAAAGCCTCTTTATACACATATGCTGTTAAACTACACCTGCTCTACTCGTGTGTGTGTGTGTGTGTGTGTGTGTTACCTGCACTATGAATTTCTGTGCGTGCGTGCTGGTGTAGTCAGAGGGAAAAGTTTCGCTGATGTGCATGTTGAATTGTGACACTCAATTCTTTAGATCCTCAAACAACTCGGCCACCTCTAATACACACACACCAGAAATGATAGTTAGGGATCTGTGTCGAGAAGTGTGTGTATAGATGTGTGCGAGTGAGTGAGTGAGTGAGTGAGAGTCATAACCTCTTGTATCCGTTTGATCTGAATGCAGTTCTCTTTGCCCCACTCCAGTTCATCCTAAAACACACACACACACACACACATCAGTACCACTTTATTTAATTCTATAATCCAACACGTTATAATTCAACATAACTGTCACGATCTCCTGCCTCCCATACGCCGTGTACCAGTTTAATCTATTTCCTTATTTGGTCAGTGCTTCCTGTTCTTATTACGATGTCCTCTCTCTGACTGGTTCCTATTTCTTAAATTGTGCACTCTATCTGTACACTACACACTTGACCATCTAACACCTGGATATTTGAAGAGCACACACACACACACACACACACACACACACAACCTGCGTGAAGTTGGCCCCCCCCACCAACACAAAACATCGGCAGAATAGTTTGTGCCGTAAAAATTTTCGTTTGTGCTGCTTCAGTTCTGGAGATATTAAAAGAATATTTATAGGTCATTCTGGGGTCACTCGAACCCCCCACATGCTCCAAATTCACCCCAAATGGTCTCAATAATAATAATAATAATAATAATAATAATAATAATAATAATAATAATTCAAAAGAAGAGAACTATAGCGCCTTAACCCACACTGCGCATGCGCGAAGCCGGATGACTCAGCCATTAAACTAGTAAAAGAGCTCTAATTAGCCAGTGAAGCTAAATGTCGTTCTGCCACGTCCACTTATAAAAGTAAATCATGCAGTATTCTCAGACTGGGCAGTTATTGACAGAGTGAATTCATCGTTTTAAATAGAATCAAAAATAACATCGACCTATTTGCTAATCACATTTCGAATAGCTTGCTCATTAATTACACTGCGCATGCGTGGACTGGACTGCCTCCTCAAAAGCTAGCACCGCTAGTATATTTGTATAATATTAACATTAATACTGAACCAGAGTGAATAAAAACAGTTTTAAAATGTTATTTCTCACTTCTCCTCCTCTTGTTCTTCTTCTCCGTGCGGGTGTGAGTTATCTTTGGTCGGTTCCTCGGTGATTCGGTCATTAGTGAACCGAGCTCCGAGAGTGAATCAGTGCGCCGTCACCGCCTGCTTCATACTGATACACCTGAAACACAGGTGTTAACACTGTTAACTACACACATACACACAATACAGCAAAAAACAGAACCAAATAAACTCACTTTAGTTTGGGTCCAAACGGGCCAGAACTAACACTAACACCGCTTTCTGCTCCTACCTTCGACTTCTCGCGCTCGTGGTGACGTCAGCAACGTAACGGACGTTGACGTAAATTTGAATCTTTGAGGAGAAAATAAAATAAAATAAACCCAAATATTATTTCATAAAAAGCTTCATTATTCTCTTCTTCTTAAACACGATAGAGGATAAGATATACAAATACATAAAAAAACCAGCTTTATCATTATTTTAAATCAAATCCACTTTAAAAGTGCTCCTAATTACATTTTAATTAAAAATATACTTCATCTTACTCTTATTTAATTAAATTTTTTAAATTAATATTTAATTCATAGATGATTGTAGACGTTTTGAGGTTTCACGTTCTTTGTGCTTTATTATCATAAATATACACTTTGTTTAAACTTTTGAGTTTGGACACAAAATGTAAACATTCCTCATGAATACAGAACATTCATTTGTTTATTATTTAGAAAGTAATAATTAAACAGCTGAATAAAATGATCAGATTAATCACTTGCAACATTTAGGATATGAATTTCTTGTATTGAGAGAGGTTTTTAATTATACACAGATATAAATAGATGTTGTTTATTTGTAGTTTTCATATTTGACTCAGTACATTACACCACATTTATTTAATCAACTATTTATCAAGTTTTTTCAATATTGAACTGAATGATTGTTCAATATCAATAAAAATCTTCAAATAATCTATCAACACCATCAATACATCTCATCAGTAAATAAAAATCTACATTTATCCAGCTGATCAGCTTCGGCAGGTAAAGAAGCCGTGGCTTTAATCTGATCTTCTGATTTCTAATGATAATTAAATGACAAAATACAGAATTAAAGAATATCTTTATTTAAATTCAAAATCACGAATCATTTTTAAAAATATGGACTAGAAGTCATTTCTACAAGTGTTCATACAGACAGAAAGACCAGAGATGAAACGGATTTAACAGATACAGGACAATTAGGACAAGGAAAGTGAGAGAACTAGAATTATCATTTTTTTTATTATTTTTTTTAAAAAAATTACAACTGTGTTCAAGATCACAGCAAAAAGACAGTAGAGGAAACAAAGGGAAAAAATATTTCACATTTCCTGTTTAAATTCAACAGTAAAATCTCATGAACTGAAGACATCGTGACTTTTTGAAACCGGTCGTTACATTTTTGAGTCAAACGGAGCAGGTAGTGATGAAGAAGCTGCCTCGAAAGATCATTTCTGTTCCTCGAAGAGTAAAAAAAAAAAAAACATTAAATCCTAAATGCATGAAAAATAAACTATGTACATTTTATGTCTAATTACAGTGAACCCTACGGAGAGTGAAGCTCACAGAGGCGAAGTGTTCACGCTACAGCAAATTTCACCGGTTGACGCTAAACTCGCTCACTTAGAAGGTGCGTTTCTCTGTCCCGGGATATTCCTAGCACTGTGTGAAAGCTCCTGAGATGTCCAGCATGGAGACGTGTGTGTGTATGTTGATGTGTACACAGTACCAATGGTCAGGATGTACTGTTGTGTCCGAGTTTCTCGTTCTCCTGAAAAACACACGTGCGCGCACACACACACACACACACACACACACACACACACACACACACACACACACAATGGAAATGTAAAGCAAAACATTGGAATATATATCTTAATCACATCTCATAGTCCTTTTATAGAGTCTGAATCAGTTTGACTGATTCATTTCGAGTTGATTCAGAGTCGAATCACTTTCTAGTGAGAATCAAATACTCATCTCAGTCTAGTTCGTTTGGAAGTGTGCGACTCTCACTAGAAAATTATTCGACTCCGAATCGTCTCGAAACGAATCAAAACCGATTCAGACTGGACAAATGGACTAATAGAAGAGAAAGAGCAACAGGAAAGAGGACAGCCTTCCTGCTGAAAGCAAACCGGATCAGAATCTTACATTAGATTATTTTCTATATTTTTATTTTAAATCAGTTGTGTTGTTTTTCTTCTTTCTGCACTCGATTAAGGAAACACAGCAATGATAAATAAATAAATAAATTTATCTGTCCAGCTTCCTCCTCTTCGTCCCCCAGAATGACGTGTGGGTGACGGATTGACGGATTTAAAAAAAGATGTCTGGGCAAACTGTGACCTCCTAGAGTTAAAAGTGAGCATCCAAGGAAATTTTATGTGTTAACTGCACTACATTCTGCAGTCACAGCACCAGAAAAAATATGTCCATCTACTGTACATGTTAACACACAAAAAAAGCTTTTGAGTATTAGTTACCCTGTCTTACTGTACAAGGCACCTGCAAATAATAAAGCAAGTAAATAAAAGTTCATCTATCATTTCACTTCCACTAATCAGTCTTTTGACCAGTCTAAAAATAAAAAGACTAAAAAGAAACAGACTTAGCAAGAAGAACTGAAGATATGTGGATGATGATGTCTCAGTTCCACCGCAGCTTCAACAGCCCTGGATCTTCTCCTTTAAAGCTTGGAGAAGGGCACGTCTTTCGGACTCTTCTTTTCCAGGGCTGCCTGCGCTGACTTCATAAGATCCTGTGTCTGCAACATGTTCATGTTCCAAGTAGCCTGGAGACGCAGAGGAGATATCTCAGATTTCGACCGCTCTACTTTGTGTTTGTGGCCATACTGTGTGTGCATGGGTCTACCTTGAGGCTAAAAATGCTTTTCATGTCTTAAGCAGGTTCTTACCATGTAGTCTAGGCTCTCAGTCACACTGTGGTCTCAGGAGTAGAGGAGGTTGATTTTGGTTCCTTGGACAGCGACGCGACTCCGGCCTGCAATCTCACCTGCTATTTCCAGAGCTCCAGCAATCATGGACTATCAGGGAACACACGACTGCAGAGATGAAGAACAGAACACACACTTGCCTTCATTTATACTAAATAATAAAGCTACATTAAAAAATTCATGGTACAACCCAAAGTCACATTCTTCTGTTATCATTCCATATCTTCCATGTGTCAGTCCAGAATTTCACCTTTTTGTGATCACAGAAATTAACGCAAAATCAAGAAACTCCACAATATTCAGAGGAGCTTCCACTTTTTCAAAGTCACTGCAGATTTGGGCCAAAACATGTCATGACACGTCATCACCACAAAAGGCCTTCAGCACAGGTTACTCTACTTCCTGAAAAAGTGCAGACCTGGATACAAGTTACGTTCACATTCATGGGACAATTCACATTCACAGTTCCATTGTAACTGAACTCGGACCACCTTCTACAGGTAGTCTCGGGTTCGGTACCGCAGTGCACTTCCCAGTCCACATTACGACGGTCACATTACCAACTTTTCATGCAAACTGCTCTGTGTTGGACTAAACATCCAGTGGGAAAGCCCACTAGAACAGCTACACTGCAGAATTTTTCTGTCTAAAAATGAACAAATTTCAGGTTTTGTAGCTCTTCTTTGATAAATGACAAGATGGTAATATCATAAAATAGTTCATCATAAAACTTTGTATTAAAACCGACATCTGATGCTCACTGTGGTTTATTTAATCTTCAACAAACTGCAAATGTAAATAATTGTTCAGAGTGTGCCCCCTTGTGGTCAACTCTTTCATAGGGGCTTGTACGAGTCAGAACAATCAGCCCATTCTTATCTTCTCATCACTTACTATCTCGATATATGATCATATGGACAAAAATAGCTTGTTTACAGATCTTGGTGTAAACATGTAAGCAAGCAATGTATGGCAAGTTAATGTTCCTCATACCTTCACCTGAAACCAGGCGTCCTGTGTGCACAGACGAATATCACAGGCTGTGATTAGATCCACTCCTGCGAAAGAAGAAATCAGATCCACAAAAAAAAAACCTTAGTAATTCAGTCTCCTGCAGCTAAAAGCCCCAGTAAAAGATAACTCTCTGATGGTTAAAGCTTTGCAGGAAAAGTGACAGCAAACAATATGGATGGAACTTCCCAGAGTTGTGGTGAGTGTATGAGATGATGGTACTTAACACTCCCAACAGACCTGCTTCCATACAAACGCCATGCACTGCCACCACCACGGGCTTTGGGCACTGCTGACACATCAAACACAAAGTTCAGTTTATATACCACAATGTATTACTCTAATAGGTTATTGGTTGTACAAATACTACATGCATGTAGAACCCCTACATGCTTTGTGTTTAATTTATGTAAGGAATAAACATACGGTTATAGGAAAACAGTCAACGATCTGATGAAGTGGAGTGACCGTTATCACCCTAAGGTAGAACTGCACATTCTGAAGTGTTTTATTCCCCTTACACCACAGCAAGTTGTCAACAAGCGCATTTCTTTATTAATTAAAGAAGATCATGTCATACACATTAATCTATTTTAAAGGCTGATCGACAGTGGATCTTACAGATGCCGATAACCAAGTCGGGTAGCACCTACTCATAACCGATTACTACTGAATGAAAATATAACACTCAGTGGAAAAATTAAGTTCACTTTATTACAAAAATAAACAGTACTGACCGTACCATGAAAATGTACTGCACTTTTACTAATGAAATATATATATATATATATATATATATATATATAGCATCAGACTTTTACAGCATCAGGTCCACAGGCCTGACCTACAAGCTCGAGGGTAAAGTGCGCTCTCACTCCTCGAGCCCAGATAGCTCAGTTGGTAGAGCATCAGGCTTTTAATCTGGGGGTCCAGGGTTCAAGTCCCTGTTTGGGTGTAACTAACTAAGGGTAAACATTCAGCAGGTTGTCAAGTTACTAATGGTTACTAGGTGAGAGTGTTGCTACCTAAGCTTTGTTACCTTTTAGCATGAAGTTGACAAAGACATGGGTGGTCATCATAGAGATTGGAGTCCATATAACAGCATCCTTATTAGACTGCGCAGAAAATCATGGGTGTGTGTGAAAAAGAGCACATTGAATGACCCCGACGTGATTTGAACCTTCTGATCTGGAGTCAGACGCACTTCCATTGCGCCACGAGGTCCCAGCTCGAAGCCTATAGCGCATCATGGTGCAAGGCATACTTGTTCATCGGCGTGGCGATCAAGACGCATTGGAACTCGGAGACAGGTGGTGGGCTGTGACTGTTGCGACTAGTGTCTGACATCTGGGCAAGAGCTCTTTCAGAGGACAAGGCACGAGCCCTTTAAAGGGATAACCTGCCTGGTTTCCCTTCCCTGGACATTAAGGGAGATTTTCAAGATCAAATGGTAGATCTCACCCCAGTGCGTGAGAGTGAAGCGTGGACAACTTATACCTGAAGCGCAACTCAAGGACTCAACTGCCTATGCGATAGAACCATGGTTCAGCCTTCTTCTGGGTAACTTCACACATTTACCATTTGTACGAGGCCTTTGTGTCATTATACGTGTCAGACGATGGGCAATCAGTGGCAAAGGTGGCGTAAACCTGCTTTTTGCGAGGCATACAGAGCCAAGATTACACGTCAGTCTGTGGTGTGGAATTAACGTGTTTGTTAGAAATTTTGGTCTCCTTGTGCAGAAAAGCCAAGTTTAACTAAAAATGCTGATGCTATTCTACTTGTTCTCATACCATGACACGAAGGCATTCCTTGAACCAAGACAAGCCTCCAGAGTGAGCCTTACGAATAAGAGTTATGCTGGTAACGATTTCCAAGCGACATGCTGGTCAAAAGTGTGCTAGTTGTAAACAAAAATACGAACAAGGTCGTTAAACAGAAAGTACTGGGGTTAAGTTGATCTCAACTTAGAAACTGGCCAACATAATAGATAGGACCAAAGTTCAACATTCTCTTGGTTAACGTCACCATTTTACAGGTTTCACAAGAACCTTGTCTCTTTGTATGTCTCAGACTGCAGGCAGTCAGTGGGTAAAGAAGTATGAAGGACAGAGCCATGGTTGAACCCTGTTGGTTTGTATCCTTGAATAGTGGTGCTGAGCTGTGTTAATAGTTTGTAGAAAGCCATGAGAACCAGATGGGATGGGCCCTTTCCAAGCCAAGGGCTGAGCACCATTTATGTCTGTGAGAACCTCTGTGTAACCTGTGTAACCTCTCTCCTCTGAGAGGTCCAGTGAAACCATCTAAGGTGCCTCTTTCCAGCATGTTTTGTTCAGCAAGCAAAATGGGCAAATTAAGGGTAAACATTCAGCAGGTTGTCAAGTTACTAATGGTTACTAGGTGAGAGTGTTGCTACCTAAGCTTTTTTACCTTTTAGCATGAAGTTGACAAAGACATGGGTGGTCATCATAGAGATTGGAGTCCATATAACAGCATCCTTATTAGACTGCGCAGAAAATCATGGGTGTGTGTGAAAAAGAGCACATTGAATGACCCCGATGTGCTTTGAACCTTCTGATCTGGAGTCAGACGCACTACCGTTGCGCCACGAGGTCCCAGCTCGAAGTCTATAGCGCATCATGGTGCAAGGCATACTTGTTCATCGGCGTGGCGACCAAGACGCATTGGAACTCGGAGACAGGTGGTGGGCTGTGACTGTTGCGACTAGTGTCTGACATCTGGGCAAGAGCTCTTTCAGAGGACAAGGCACGAGCCCTTTAAAGGCATAACCTGGCTGGTTTCCCTTCCCTGGACATTAAGGGAGATTTTCAAGATCAAATGGTAGATCTCACCCCAGTGCATTGAATGACCCCGACGTGATTTGAACACGCAACCTTCTGATCTGGAGTCAGACACGCTACTGTCTCTCTCTGTCTCTCTCTCTCTCGTGTGCGCATGGACTGAGTGAGTGGGCGGAGTCGGAGCGGAAGTGAGTGAGTGTGTGCGGAGCGTGGCCGAGGCCGCTGCTCCAAGTTCTCTTTTTTCTATCTATTTTTTCTTAAGAAATACGTTTTCCTTTAGGTCTTTGGTTTCTGAGAGAGTTCAATTTACTACTGTTTGTTGTGTGCGCGCACGCGCGCGTGTGTGTGTGTGTTTGTGTGTGTGTGTGTGTTTGTGTGTGCTTCTCGCTGGCCTGGTCGGCTGTTTCCGTGGTGTTTTGGGAAACATGGCTGTCCCAGGTACCGGGAAATATGATTCCCTCACGCGGCGGCATGCTATTAAAGTAGCCACTACCGCCAGCGTTGAGGAGGTGTGTCTGGCCGTGGGGGAGAGTGTAGGATACGACAACATTCTGTCTGCGGCCCGGATGAATAGTGCTGTTGTGCTGTTTCTGAAAACGGTGGAGTTGGCAAACGACATGGTGGACAGTGGAGTTGTGATTGATGATGTGTTCCACTTAGTGCTTCCTTTGTCAACCCCGTCAAAAAAAATAATCCTGTCGAATGTTCCTCCTTTTATTAAGGACGAGGTTCTGTCCCAAGCTCTATCCCGCTATGGTAAACTGGTCTCCCAGATCAAGAGGATTGCAATTACAAGCAAATCCCCTCGTGTAAAACATATCGTGTCTTTTAGACGATTTGTGTACATGGTCCTGAAGGATAATAATGAGCTGGAGCTGACATTCAATGTAAAGGTGGAGGATTTTAATTATGTTATTTACACTACTACTACTACAATGAAGTGTTTTGGGTGTGGTTTATCTGGTCATCTGGTGAGGGCCTGTCCAGAAAAACGGGTAAATCCCGAAAATAGTGATAATGCTAACGTAGCCGCTGGTAACGAAATTACTGTTGGAGAGGGTGTTGGGGTGGATGGGGCCCACACACTGGGAGAGGGAACAGCAGTACCCTCTCAGGTGGAGGCACCTGAAGCTGGCCCCTCTCACCAGGGTATCAATGTTCAACCAGGTGAAGAAGAGAAGGCTGAGGGTGAGCCTGAGTTATGTGATAAGGATACACAGGATAGTACGGTGTCACTAGATAGTGTGGATCCGTCCCTTGGTGATGAAGTTGCGGATGATAGCTCTCATATGGAGACGGAAGAAAATGTGTTCAAGGTGCCCCAGAGAAAGAGACGGAGAAATCGCCCTCATGCACAGGCTAAGAGGAAAGATGGCGTAGAGGAGCTGAATTCTGGGGAGGTAGAGAGTGAGAGTGAAGCCTCCGACTACAGTATAACATGTAGTGTAAATCTAAGTGGCTTTTCGAGCCATGAATATAGCGTGGACGACATCAAGGTGTTTCTGAGAAAGACTAAGCATGCTAGGAATGTAAGGATAGACGAGTTTTTCCCAGATGTGGAACAGTTCATTAGAAAAACACGTGGGTTTATGTCAGAAGGGGGTTTCACTGATCAGGAGGGGTACCGTCTAAAAAAAATCCTTACAAAAGTCAATGTTATGCTGGACAATAATGATAGTGACAGTCAATCCTAGACATCATGTATGTAAATCTATTAGTTTTCATCATTTTTATGAGTGAGTTTCGAGTTGCTTCGTTGAATTTAAATGGAGCAAGGGAAATAAATAAAAGATTTTTGTTGTTTGAAACGGTGAACCAAAAGAAAATTGATGTAATCTTTGCTCAGGAAACCCACACAGACGCTAATAATGCTGCGGACTGGGCCAGGGAATTTAAAGGGTTATCCGTTTTAAGTCATAAGACATCTACCAGTGGGGGAGTAGCTATTTTATTTTCCAATAATTTTTTCCCCTGTTCTTATCAAGTTGATGAAATCATAAAGGGTAGACTGTTAAAGGTTAGAGCTCAATATGAGAATAGGTGGGTCGTTTTTGTTTGTGTTTATGCCCCGACCACGGCCATTGACAGAATGGTATTTTTACGAAACCTAGATAATGTCCTAAAAAATTGTGACTCTGATGATTTTTTGATTCTAGGGGGGGATTTTAACTGTACAGAGCTGGATATGGACAGGAATCATGTAGAGCCCCATATGCCATCACGTAGAAGGCTAGTCGAATTAATGAATTCCTGTGACCTTGTGGACATTTGGAGAAATTTCCACCACATGCAGAAACAATATACCTGGGTGCACTCCTATAATAATATGCTCTCTATGGCCAGATTGGATAAATTTTATGGTTTTAAACACCAGTTAAGTGCTTTTAGAAGTTGTGCAATTATACCGGTAGGATTTACGGACCATTGTATGGTTCTGTCTACTGTGTTTTTAAGTAAACTCAAGCATAAGAGTGCGTATTGGCATTTTAACACCAGTTTATTGCAAGACGGTCATTTTAAGGATGTGTTTAAGTATTTTTGGAGTGATTTTAGAACAACAAAGCATTCTTTTAAATCTGTGCAACAGTGGTGGGATTTTGCCAAAACGCAAATTAAACAGCTGTGTCAACAGTATACCTCCAGTGTCACGAGAGACACAACTCTACGTATGAAATCCTTGGAAGATGAAATAATGGCGCTAATGGAGCCAATGAAAAACACAGGACGGCAGGTATGCATAGAAAATTTAAGGACAAAGAAGAATTTATTGACCAAATTGCTAGACGTTACCGCACAAGGAGCTCTGGTCAGGTCACGGTTTCAGACTGTAGAGTGTATGGATGCACCATCAAAATTCTTTTTTAATTTGGAAAAAAAAGAATGGTCAAAATAAGATGATACATGGCCTGTTTTCTGATGATAGGACACTTTTAGTAGACCATAGAGAAATTCGAAAGAGAGCAGTCGGGTTCTACAAGGAACTGTACATGAGTGAAATCTCCGTTGAGCAGGCCTATGATAACGTCTTCTTGGAAGATCTCCCTCAGGTGTCAGAGGAAGCACATGCAGACCTCGGAGGGGCGTTGACCCTAGAGGAACTGCTACGAGCCCTCCAGGGTATGGAGAGTGGCAAGGCACCAGGGATCGATGGTCTACCGGCTGAATTTTATAAGTCCTTTTGGCCTGAAATGGGTGCAGACCTACTGGAGGTACTGGGTGACAGTTTAGTCACGGGGCGGCTGCCACTCAGTTGTCGCAGAGCAGTATTGACTCTGTTGTCTAAGAAAGGAGATCTACACGACATAAAATCATGGAGACCTGTCTCAGTTCTCTGTGTAGAATACCGACTGCTCTCCAAGGTATTGGCAAACCGACTTAGTAAAGTCATGGAAGAGGTGATCCATCGGGACCAGACCTACTGTGTGCCGGGTCGATTTATTCACGATAACATTTCGTTCATTAGGGATGTTGTAGAGGTCGGAAGGATTTTTAATTTGGAATGTGGTTTGATTTTAATTGACCAGGAAAAGGCTTTCGACAGGGTTGAGCATACCTACTTATGGAACGTTTTGTCTGCTTTTGGTTTTAATTTGGATTTTATCGAAAAAATAAGAGTTCTGTACCGTGACAGTGAAAGCATACTGAAGGTTAATGGTGACTTGTGTGCTCCTTTTAAAGTTCATAGGGGAATAAGACAAGGATGCCCGTTATCAGGCATGTTGTATTCCCTGGCAATTTAACCTCTTTTAGCAAAACTGAGAACAGAACTGCAAGGTATAACAATTCCAAGGTGTGAGGGTGTTTTTAAACTATCAGCATACGCTGATGATGTGGCGATACTTGTTGGCAGCCAGAGGGATGTTGATACGATGCAGAAGATCACTGACGATTTTAGAACTGTTTCTTCTGCCAAGGTAAAGTGGGAGAAAAGTGCGACATTTTCAATTGGGGGATGGTTAGGCGGCATCCCAAACCTCCCAGACCGCTTACTATGGTGTAGAGGTGGTTTTAAGTATTTGGGGGTGTTTTTAGGAGACGAAGGGTTTATGGGGAAAAACTTCGAAGGGACTGTCGAGAAGGTAAAGGGTCGGTTGGAGAAGTGGAATTTTTTAGTTAAAAAAGTGTCCTTTAGGGGGCGTGTACTTATAATTAACAACCTGGTAGCATCATCCCTTTGGCATAGGCTTGCGTGCATCGATCCTCCAATACATGTTTTATCTAAAATCCAGTCAATTTTAGTTAATTTTTTCTGGGACAATCTACACTGGATTCCACAGAGTGTTCTGTTTCTCCCCAAGGATGAAGGGGGACATGGACTGGTACACCTGCAGAGCAGGACTGCAGCCTTTCGGTTACGTTTTGTGCAAAGGCTGCTACATGGACCTGTAAATGCAAACTGGAAGGCTGTAGCATGTGCCATTTTACGGACACTTAAAGGGCTGGATTTACATAAACCTCTTTTCTGGATGGACCCGAAAAAGATGGACATCAGGAAACTTCCTGTTTTTTACCGAAATGTTTTTAAAGTGTGGGGACTTTTAACAGTGCAGAGAGTACAATGCTCAAGTTCTCTCTACTGGCTGCTGCAGGAGCTGATTATAAAGGGTTCCATTTTTGATGTCTCTCAGAGGAAGCCGTTTCCTGCGCTCACGGAGGGGTTCCGCAGGGCTGGAGTCATCACTCTGGGTGACCTACTGACCTGTAGCAGGACCGGGTTTTGGGAACGCGGTGGCAGTTGCTGGGCACATAAAGATGAGGTCAGTCCGTGTAGTCACGCAGTTCCTTGTGGAATGGAGGTCCCTGTTGACTGAAGAGGTCTTGAAAATGCTGGAGGAATATTCCGGAGGGCTAATTAGTCCCAATGACCAAGATCCCTTACCAGATTTTAGTGTCTCGGCGAATGTACATGAGTGCTCAGGTGTGTTTTTTAAATCTGAAAAACTAAGTTTTGTGGGTCCCAAGGTACCATCTGGGAAAGAACTGTATAAAATGTGGGTACTATCCCTAAATAAAAAGTTTCTGGACAAAAGAGTCGACACACCTTGGCGGTCTGTTCTACAAATAAAGGAACATGTAAAGCCACAATGGAGAGCTTTGTACAAGTCACCATTAACAAAAAAGTGTGGGGATTTACAGTGGAGGATTTTACACGGTGCAGTGGCTGTTAATTCTTTTATCTGTGTTTTAAACCCTGATGTGAGTTACGAAGGTCCTTTCTGTGCCGTGAGAGAATCTGTGTTTCACATGTTTATGCACTGTGTGAGATTGAAGCCTCTTTTTACTGTTTTACAGAGACTGCTTGGCCATTTTAATGAGAGTTTTACAATCGAAACTTTTATTTTTGGTTTTAAATACTCTCAAAAAAAAGGTTTAAGTGTCAGTTGATAAATTTTATCATAGGGCAGGCAAAGATGGCCATATATGTCATCAGGAGAAACAAAATTGAATCAAATTCAGGGGACAGCGTTTTAGTGGTTTTTGCGATTCTCTTAAAATCTAGGATACTAATCGATTTTAAGTTTCACCAAGAGATGAAAGACCTTGTAGCATTTGAAAATATCTGGTGTCTGGAAGGGGCATTATGTGTGGTTTTAGAAGAAAAAGTGAGATTTCTTCAACTTTTAGAAGACTGTATGCATACTGGTTGATACTTGGTTGCTTATTTTATATTCTTCACTCCTTTGGGGGTTTTGAAGGCAACTGGAAGGAGAAGTATTTTAATTATCTATTTATTTATCTTTTTATATATATATTTATATGTATATAAACTTAATTGACTTATTTTCTCTTAAGGTCATTTGCAATGACTCTGAGGGACTGAAATAGGTCAATGTAGCTTTTAAAAGCTTGTAAATAAAAGGCCTTTGAAATTCAATTCAATTCTCTCTCTCTCTCTCTCTCTCTCTCTCTCTCTCTCTCTCTCTCTCTCTCTCTCTCTCTACCATTGTGGAATTGTGTATAGACAACATTGTATTTAAAAAAACAAAACAAAATTGTCCTGTGTATTTGTAAATATGTTCTATCTAGCTTGTATTTGTAAATGTTTTAAAATCTTACTCCTTATTTGGAATACATTTTCAATAACTTACTATAACACACTCTGCATATATTATTTAGATACTTATTTTAATTTTGACAAACTGTTAATTTCACAGTCTTCTTTAACAGTTAATTTTACACACTGAAAGAGTATCGAAATAGTAAATGTTGACAATGCCGCTTTTAAAAAATTACATAGATACAATATGTAACAGATAATATAATAAATATTTGAACCGATGTTTTTACGTTAGGTTCGTCCGACCCGCCTCCTGGATTTTCCTCGCTTTCTATTGCCTACTTAGCGCTCTACACTTATGTGTGACTGGCCCCCGTGTGGCAGGTGAGAATTCTACCACTGAACCACCAATGTTAAAAATCCATGGAATTCGCAGAGTGTGTTTTAAAGCTGAGTATTGTGCTGCCTCAGCAATTTGGTTTAAAATTCTAAAGGAGAACCTCTTCCATATTTCAGCAGCATGGAGTTTGTTCATTACCCTAGTTTTGGGCGGAATTGATAAGGCTTGTGAAGTGCTTTGGGTGAAGGCTCAAGCAACATAAACGTCTCCAAAACTCAGTTGTGCATGATAAAGCTTGTAATGTTCTTTTGATGAAGGCTTAACTTTCAAAATTCACTTGGGCATTGGCCGGGAATTGAACCCGGCCCTCCCGCATGGCAGGCGAGAATTCTACTACTGAAGTATTGTGCTGCTTCAGCAATTTGGTTTCAGATTTGAAAAGGAGAATCCTGTCTTCCTTATTCCTGTATAATATTATAATATCTCCTCTCTGCTCAACACGCATGTAATACAGTCTACATACCGTAGAGCAGTGTTTTTCAACCACTGTGCCGTGGCACACTAGTGTGTCGTGAGAGATGGTCAGGCGTGCCGTGAGAAATTGTCCAATTTCACTTAGTCTTAAAATTCTTTTTTATTAAAATTTATTCATTATTATCTGCAAATAATAAGCCATTGTTGAGTGTCTGTGCTGTAATATAGTGACTGGCAGAGTAATGTAATATTCGTCCAGGTGGCAGCAGGTAATTGCCTCCTACCTTCTTAGAGACAAGAGAATTAGTGACGCATGCGACAGGTCGTGGTGGCAGTGATGGAGAAGTTTTTAAAAAGGAAAAATGCAAACTCCGAACTGGGCCCTGGACAAGATTGTGACCCAGGTGAAGGGCCTAGTATGAGTGGTGGTAAAAAGAAAGCAAAGACGGTGAGCTCGAGGCAATACAGCAAAAGTTAGGATTTACTTTCACCAGCGATGAGATGACCCCGACTCCATTATGCTTGGTGTGTGGCGAGAAGCAGTCCAATAGAGCCATAGTGCCAAGCAAGCTTAAACGCTATCTCCAAGCGAAACACCCGTCGCTTCAAAACAAGCCGATGGACTATTTTGTTTGCCTGCGTGAAAACACCGAAACAGGCAACATTAATGAGAAAAACCACAAAGGTAAATTACAAAGCCCTCAAAGCTAGTTGCTGAACTTGTAGCTAAATGAAAAAAGTCCCACACTGTGGCAGAGACGTTAATACTACCTGCCTGCAAAGACACTGTCAACGAGATGCTCGGCCCTGACGCGGTTAAAGACATATCTAAAGTCCTGCTCTCAGATAACACAATTGACAGACGTATTGATGACATGTCTACAGACATCGAAAGCCATGTTTTGGAAAAGATATGCATCAGTAGGAAATTCTCAGCTCTTGGCCAATGTGCGTTTTGTGGATGGAGATGCCATTAGAGAAAACTTCCTATTTTGTAAGGCACTGCCAGAAAAAACAACAAGAAAGGAATTTTTTTGGGTCAAATTGGAATATCTTGACCAGGGAGGACTTACGTGGGAAAATTGCACAAGTGTTTGCACTGATGGAGCTGCAGCCATGGTCAGGCACACCTAAGGCTTCGTTAGCAGAGTGAAGGAAAGAAACCCAGATCTTATTGTTACACACGGTTTTCTGCACCAGTGACACCTTCGTTGCAAAGACTTTACCAGCAGAACTAGTTCCTGTGGTGGATGATGTTGTGCGCATAGGGAACTTTGTAAAGACACGACCTTTGAAAAGGTATATTTGCATCTTTGTGTGAGGAAATGTGAGCGGAGCATAAAGCCTTATTGCTCCATGCGGAAGTCCGATGGTTGTAGCGTGACAAGTTGCTGGCCCGTGTGTATGAGCTGCGGGAGGAACTTAAAGTGTTTCTGACAAACAAGAGGTCTGATTACTCAAATCTGTTTGCAAGTGATGAGTGGTGTGCAAAGCTGGCATACCTGGCAGATATATTTCATCATCTGAATGAACCGAACACACGGATGCAAGGCCGAAATGAGATAAAATAAATGGATTCCATTTAAAGGTGCACCTCTGGCAACAACATGTGCAAAGTGCCAACCTTGAGATGATCCCACTCACAGAGGAACGGCAAGATCACCCTGCTGCACTGTTCGAGGTAATAGGTAAACATCTGAAATCTCTTGAGGAGAAGTTGTCATTTTATTTCTCTTCAGCCTCCACTGAATGCCTTGACTGCTGTTGGAAAGGACATGACTTTACAGGAGCAGGAGGAACTAACTGAACTGAAACAAGATCGTGGTTTAAAGCTAAGATTTGCTGAACTTCCTTTGGACAGTTTTTGGTTGACTGCTGCCAAGGAATTCTCCATTCCGGCCAACAAAGTTTTGACATTGCTCCAATTTTCCACAACATATGTGTGTGAGCTGAGCTTTTCAAGCCTAACTTCTATAAAAACTAAAAACAGAGAGAGACTGAGAGCTGTTGAAGAAGAGCTTTGTGTATGCCTTTCTTCAATTCCTGCCAGGATATCGGCTTTGTGTTCATCTAAACAGGCCCAGGTTTCACACTGAGTGAGTATAAATAAATTGAGAAACTATATTGTAATTATATATACTGTATTAGGCTACAGAGTGCCATTCTGTAACATTTTTGGTTGGTGGTGTGCCACAAGATTTTTCCAATGTAAAAAATGTGCCATGGCTCAAAAAAGATTGAAAAACACTGTGTTACACTACACAATTTAAGAAGCTACACTTACTTCTGCTTCCATTGAAACACTTTTCAGTTTTGGAGCAACAACAACAGCAACAACAACAACAACAAAAAAGTGTTGGAACAAAATAAATCTTATTTTCCATTCCAGGTTGCAGGTATTCGCGGGTGCAATGCAACACTGTTCCACACACAGATAACTCTTTTGAATGTTTAAGTGACTAAAATCAGAAAGCGCCACCAGCATATCTGACAAAGATGACTCATGAACCAATTCTTTAATCACTAGCTGAAAACGACGTATTGAATTTACACAAACGTCAAATAACAAATACAACATTCTACTTTCTCATGAATATGGTATAGTGCATTGCTTAATCAGCAGTTTTTCTTATAAGGACAAGATATTTAAATTGAATGAATTTAATGAAACCACACATCAAGCTGTCTTTTCTAACAGAACATTAAATTTAGCATTAGCTCCCAGTTCCAGAAAGTTCTAGCCAGACATTCAGGGGGAAAGAATCAGAACAAAATGTAAAATAAAAAAAGTAGTGAAAGATGAAAGTGAAGGAATAAAATGTAAGGAATAAAATGTTCTCTAAACTGATCCTCCAACCCCCAGTAGTTAACCACACCTAGAACGTCTTACATTTAGACAGATTTTTTTTTAAAGTCTTTAATTTATTTATTCATTTTCATATGGTTCATTTACATGTGATTCATTTACGTATGATTCATTTTCATGAGATTCATATTCAAGTGATACATTTTCATGTGATTCATTTACGTTGATTCATTTTCATGAGATTCATGAAAATTCTTTTTTTTAAGTGGCAGAATTTGTTTTTAACACAATATATAGATTTAAAAAATTATATAATTTCTTTTCCATTTTTTTATACAGCTGATATTTTCTCATAGAATGTTAAATACATATAGAGAAATATATGCAGAATGAAGGACAAGGTTTTGTGCCTGTGCCACCTCCCACACCAATGAGTGTTGGGTTAAGTCATCCCCTAACCTAACCCTGCCTGAGTCTTTTTATTAAAGGTGTTTAATTTAGTTTGATGTGGTTTAGTTTGTTAGAATGTGAATTTATCCGTTATATGTTGGCTAGCTAACTGCGTAGTTAACTAACGTTAGTCAGCTGAGAAGAAAAATATCAGACTTTTTCCTCATTCCCTGCCTGTCCAAACCCTGCCTCCTCTACATCAGATGCCCACGATGTTGAGACCAACTCGACCAGTGAAAGTTCTCAAGTGACATTTGAGTCATCCCAGCCCGTTTCAATCGGTGTGCAATCTTTTACAGATGATGACAGCCAAGCGCAGCGAGTTGAGTCTTCTCCCGTCTCTGCAGCTCTCGTCCCAACAAGACAGTTTAAATCAGCTTGGCTACAAGAGTTTGCCTGGTTACGTTATGACAAAGGGAAAATGTACTGCACCTTTTGTGCTAAAGCAGGACAAGATATTGCTGGTAAAACAGAGTTCATTACCAGTTCGAGTCATTTTTAAAAAGAAACCGTAAAGAAGCATGGAGACAGTAAAAAAAACATAAGAACGCCAGGGATTGTGTCATTGCTAGGTCTGCCCCTCGTGCCACCCCAATCGTGAAAGCAGTGCAACGTGCTAGTGATAAAGTCGCTGAAAAAGAGATGAGGAATTGAAAATAAAATTCAATGCAGCCTACATGACTCTGAGCCTGAATAAGCAGGAAATTAATAAAAAAGTGAAAAAAAGAAACAAATGACTGCACATTTAAGTATTTACGGTAATATGATTCAAGATGGGGGCAGCCCTGCCAATGTTGAATGAATGGATGAATGAATGCCTTTTATTGTCACTATACACATGTACAATGAAATTAAGAGCCACTCCTTTTTGTTCCGTGCAAACGTACATTCAATAAACAAGAAGAATAAACAGATAAATAAACAGATAAATAAACAAGATAAATAAACAAGATAAACAAGATATTGGGGCGGATGGGGTAGGTACTATGAAATGCACAGTTTTGAGACACTATATACATATGCTGTGAACTCAGTACATGTATGTGTTTATAATGGTAATAGCTTTCGGGAAGAAACTATTCTTAAATCTATTAGTCCTTGTTTTGATGCACCTGTAACGTCTCCCTGAGGGCAACAGATTGAACAGATCAGAGCCAGGGTGAGAGCTGTCCTTAATGATGGTTTTTCCTCTGCTGAGGCAACGGGAAGTGTAAATATCCATCAGGGAGGGGAGAGGGCAGCCAATGACCTTCTGTGCTGCTCTTACTACTCTCTGAAGCCTCTCCCTGTCTGCTGCGGTGCAGCTACCGTACCACACCGTGATACAGTATGTCACTGCCACTGTTGGGCCCTTGAGCAAGGCCCTTAACCCTCTCTACTCCAGGGGTGCTGTATCATGGCTGACCCTGTGCTCTGACCCCAACTTCCTAACAACCTGGGATATGCAAAGAAAAGAATTTCACTGTGCTGTAATGTATATGTGATCAATAAAGACTCATTATTATTATTATTATATGACGTACTGAACATCGCACATATTGTGTATGTAAAGAATACATTGTGTAAACTATGGGAGGCAGAGTAAACAAAGGCAGACAGTACAGAAGGGAAAGAAAAGGCAGTGTGAGGTAGCCATTTAACAATGATATCATCATATGTCATATGACATCACTATTTTGGCTCCTGAAAATTTGATTTGGCACATAAATATTTTGGGTTTAGGAACCAATGGCTCCAAGATCTTTTTTTGCCTGGAGCCCTGGAATATGTTTAATAAAATAAATAAATGAAATTTTTTAATGGGATCCAGAGAGGAAAGGAGCTCTACTAAACCTCAAACAACAACGATGACCAAACCCTGAAAGGAGTAAGTACAAGCCTTTTCTACGTAAAGTCTACAAAGAGTGTGGCCACTGAAAACAAAGAAGAGAAAAGGATATATACAACTTTGCAAAGAAAGTTTTCCTGTTCTCCTGTTGGGATGTTCTTCCTCCATTTTATGCCAGTAGCTCACCCAGACCTCAAAATTGCAGTCCTGTGAAGAATGACAAGGCGTATTTTATGCACGTTCCAAGATGTCCATCAAAGGAATGATTCCTTGATTCATCCACCAGATGGCATCACTTCTACATTTTTCCCTATACATACACAGGTATGTGTTTTGTTTCTGATTTGGTGTTGTGTTGATTGAATAATTTCCTTGACTGTTTCTCCTTTCTGAATTCTATTTCATCTTAAAGGATTTTCTGCCCCTATTCATTCTTCCCCTTTGCACAGGCTGTTCCATCTTTCTTCCTTTTTAAAGTGAACTTACTTTAACAATATGTCTGTAGTATTGCACAACAGATTTGAAGTCTTGGCTGACTCTGGACTGATAAGGGAACCTGCAAATGTAAGTGAAAACCAAATTCAAGGTGTCTCAAATCAAAAACTGCTGTAGATTTAACACTGACAAAATATTTCAAATTTTTACAGGCTCTACATCATTCAGAAATTCTGGTGGCCACAACACCGGCTAATCCTTATCCACCAAGTGTGTTCAGACAGATCACAAAATTCACATCTTTCATTAAACCTTCTCCAAACCAGTCAACACTGGAAAAGGTCAAACAAAACACAGCACAGTGGATGGACAATAATATAGAGATCTTAAAAGAACACTACGATGAAGTAATAGCAACCATTTTGTCTGAAATAAGGGAATTGGACATTCAGGTTTTCAACAGCGCAGTAACCTGGAGCAAAACAAGATATAGAAAGAAATTCACAGCGAGTTCAGCACAGACCCTGAAATCAATGTTAACAGAAATGCCAAAAAAGTCACTCACCCCATTGGCTGAATCCTTCAATGACCCTGAATCGTTTCCACCTCTTAAACCGAGTACGCAACCTGTTATGGGTTCCTATGTGGGGACCGTAAGGGAAAATAGGGGGTTCGGTAGAGAGGGGAAAGCCAGACTTTCATTAACCCCAACACAGGCTGGCCCTAAAGGAAAAAGGGGAGAAAGGAACTTAAAACAACATGCAGAACAAACAGTAGAAGTGCCTATGGTCACAGATTTAACTAAGGAACTACAAATAATAATGGAAGAGAAACCAGTTAGTTTACCATCAACCTCTACTCTACTGAGGGAGGACCTGGAGAGCAGGAAACAAACCAAGCAGCTTGAACCATACAGCAATGTAGTGTGTTAGGAAAGTGGTTTCAATGGTATGAAGTCCTGCTGGAGGAACTTGCAATCAGAGATGTTCCATCACATCTGTGGAATTGTGATGTATTTGTCCTACAAGACTAGTTTTACTCTACTCGTGTGGTTGGGGAGGTGGGTAAACCCTGTGTAGAGGTTACTGCTGGGGAGAAAGGAGAGACCACGACAGTCCTTCAGCATTCAATGCAGCGGGAACATTTAGGGTGTGCTGCTGTCAGTGCAACTCATTGTACCACGAGAGCTGTGGAGAAGATGTGCTTTCTATTAAATGAAATATATTTACGGTGTTGCTGCTATGGCACACTGAACACAATAGTGTCAATTTACTGTTAAAATTAAAATGGTTTCAGTCGAAATTACCTGTTATCTTTTTATATTGGTCCATGTTAACTGAACAGCCGGCCCAATTTGCCTGAACATTGTGTTGTGGCTCAAGAGGGTTCTTGCCGATACTCTAACCCTCATAATTTTAAAACAATTATACTTTTTCATATTTTTAAAAGAAATTTATATTGAAGAGGCCCATGCTAATTTATAAAAATATCATTAGAGATCATGATTTGATGAGATGATGAGACATGATAGCTTATTTGATGGTATTATAAATCATTTTCCAAAAAGTGGCCCATGTTAGCTGACTTCACCCTAGCCATATGGAAAAGTACCTCATGTACACAGTTAACTATGGTGGTGGATCTTTAATGTTTTGGGGCTGTTTTTCTGCCAGAGGACCTGGACATATTGTTAGGATACATGGCATCATGGACTCTACCAAATATCAACAGATATTAAATAAAAACCTGACTGCCTCTGCCAGAAAGATTCAAATGTGCCATGGTTGGATCTTCCAGAAGGACAGTGATCCAAAACATACATCAAAATCAACACACAATTGGTTTACTGACCACAAAATCAAGGTCCTGCCATGACCATCCGATGTGTTGACTCTTTCAAGTCATTTAACAGTAATGAGCAGCATTAAAAATATTAACATGGATATCTGAGTCTGATAATAAAATTAACTTCTACTTACAGTCAGATTTTGTAGTGTTTAGGACATTTAACACCCTTCTGTCCAAAAGAAACCAAAAGGGGGTACAAACTTTTACACTTCACTGTATTTGGTTGAAATTGCACTAATAGAACAACTGAATTACACTGTACTATTTTATAAAAAAAAAAAAAAACATAGTATCTAATTTATTGTCACTATATACACTTTAAATACACTTTACCTGGCTGCTATCACTATAACTGCTATGATCATATTTGGTATAAGCTAATTTGCTGAATACTCAGTCATAGTGTGTTATGTTTACATTTACACCATTTTTCCATTATTGCACTACCTGTTATATGTTAAAGATCTAACAGACCTGTGCGGACACATTTTTACTAATTATCTGTTAAAAAAAAAACATTCTTAGATTTCAGTGTTTGTTTGTGCTCACATAGTCCTATTGAACACAGCATACCACCATCTAACATACCATCTAACATGATATATATGGTTATATCTAGAGATATAGAGATAGCTCTTTAACATTTTACACTGGGTCAAAAAAAAGTCAAATCATTTATATTTATATATTTGCACTAGAGCTGCAACAACTAATCGATAAAATGGATAATAATCGATAATGAAAATTGTTGTAATGAATCTCATTATGGATTAGATGGTCTGCCTTACATTACTTCTGTTCAGAAAACACGCTTCGGGGAGTAAATACTAAAGTTCTGTCCCAAATGAAGTACTGTACACTTACACTATGCACTGTGTACTCTACTGTCTGTATACTCTACTGTGTGGATTTTAGAAAGGTAATATCATCTCAAATGTATTACTAGCGATTTTTTTACTAACCGGTAGTATGAGTCACGATGACGCATGACGTCATACGCACACTAGCATTAGCAAACACTCAGAGTCACCGACACTGACTTTCTCCAGTTTACTCTCTGTCAGCGTTACCTACTATTCCCAACATGACGTCAGTCTCCATCAGATGGAGGAGAAATCATCACGTGACTGAGGAAGAAAATCAGAAATGCAGGGAGCATTTTATATTAAACACCGCGAAGCACAAAGTTATGTTCATATCCACTGTGTGTAAGGGGCAGGGGAAACTGGTGCACGCTGCTTAAAAGGTTTAGATTAATTTAAGTTTATTGTCATTATATGCTGTATCTGTGCGCTTGCAGTGTAAATTCTGTTGTTTATTATAACGGAAGCGATGTGTTATTAACGAGGCCGCGTTGCTGGTCACGCGCGGTGTAGATGCGCTGATACAGCGTGTAGCGCGAGTAAGATCTGTAATGTCTAATTCAAACACAAAATTTTATATAATTTATTTTATAGTATTTATGCATTATTTTCATGGCTGCACAAAAAGCACTGAATTAAACTACAGTCCTAATTAATAATATATACTCTAGTGTGTGTGTGAGTGTGTGTGTTTGTATTGGGTTCTTTTCTGTTTTGGACAAACACTTGTGTAAAGTTTTAGTCTGAAGTAACACTCAGTTTGTGGATTTTATTTCAAATAAGAAGAAATGGTACTGAAAGTTTGCCCCGCCCCATCCGATTAATCGAAAAAATAATCAGCCAACTGATCGATTATGAAAATAATGGTTAGTTGCAGCCCTAATAATTATTAATGAATGAATCATCCCCACTCCTTCCTCCAAGTGGATTTACCATATATTGTGTATGAGTATGGTTCATGTAGACCAGTTTACCTCACAGCTCCATGTTCCCTGATTCGATCCTGAGCTCAGGATACTGTTTATGTGGAACTGCAGTTTCTCCCTGCGTCTGTGCAGGATTCCTCCAGGTTTTCTCCCACCTCACACAGACCTACTGGTTGGTGAATCTCCTATGCTATCTTGCCCCAGGGTGTGAATGAGTCTGTGATTCTGTGTCTGTGTGTGTCCGTGGTCTCCTGTGATGGACTGATGTAAGATATATTCTTGCCTCTTGCCCATTAATCCTGGATAAACTCTGGATCCTCCTTGACCCTGAGCAGGATGAAGTGGTTACTGATGATAAATAAATGAGCAAAGTTGACAAACTGCATCTGCTTTTTACTTGTATCTACTCTATGGGTCAATATCGTACACTCATATAATTGTCAGATTATTAGAAATCCATGGCTTCAATATGTCAAGGGGAAAATATTGTTAATATAAAATGATATCTAATTCCTTTAATGCAATTAGGTTGAGTACAAAGCCACCTACTAAGCCACTGCAGTGGAACTGCATGATAGAAGTAACAACTTCATTCATGTCATGTTCTGTGAAGAGATTACTACACACCTTTGTAAGATATATTCAATTTCTTGTCTATTTCTGACATGGAACAGCCTTTATTTCTCAAAACAACAATAGACTGATGAGTTTCTGAAGAAAACTCTTTCTTTCTGGCCATTTTGTGTCTGTAATCAAACCCCCAAATGCTGATGCTCCAGGTTCTCAAGTAGCCCAAAGAAGGCCAGTTGTATGGCTTTCTTAAACAGCACAACGGTTTTCAGCCGTGCTAACATCTTTGCACAAGGGTTTTCTAATGATGAATGAACTTTTTACCATGATAATGTCAGATTAGCTAACACAATGTGCCACAGGAACACAGGAGTTGCTGGTTGGTGAAAATGGGCCTTTCCATGCCTACGTAGATATTCCCTTAAAAATCCAGCTATAATAATGACTGTATTTCTGATCAATGTTATTTTAAAAATTGTGATTTTCATTCAAAAGCAAGGCAATTTCTGAGTGACTCCAAACTTTTGAACTGTAGTGTTGCTAAAGTCATAAAGTTAATAGTAATTCTCTCATGGTGGTGTTCTAGTTATAATATCAGTACAAGCTACTGTATAAGGTGTGCTACTGTAACAAAAGAGGCAGAACATTAGTTTGGTTTGGAAATTACCAGAGCGTTTGATCATTCTAGACAGCATGGCTCAGGTTAATTGTCAGTCATAAAATACAATAAGTGGAGAGAGGAAAAGTAAAAGGATATAATGGCTGCATGGTTAAATAATGCACTGATGGATTTTCTGTGCATTACAGTGTGTGTTTTTATGAAACATTGTAAGAAGCAGTGGAATAAGGTGGACTGAGAAATATAGAACATTACTTAATAGGTCTAATACTGAATATACAGAGAGTTTTATTTAGTGTACATACATTTTATGAATTCATGCTGGTTTTGTTTTCTCATTTATTTTATTTTTTATATTCTATGGTATGCTGGTATGGCAAGAAATAAATTATAAATGCTACTTACATTTTAATGGCGTTTTCTAACTCTGTGTGTGTGTTTTAACATAATCTGTTTACAGTGAATTCTATAAAAGATTGGGTATGAATGTGGATTTAAAAAATAAACAGCTTTAATCTCTATGATTACATGAACACAGTACACTAAGTAAAAATCTCTGCATACGGGTGGACCAAAAATGAGGAGATGGGAAGCAGGCTCAAAAATCACCTCTTTATTTTCCTTCACTATTTCTGTCTCATTTCAGAAATTTTATTTCACTATGCACATATCTAGACACACGACTGTCCTCTTCCTCTCATGTGTCTGTTTTATCCTGCTCATTGAAACACAGAACACCTGTTACAAAATCCTGCACAGGTGTAGATCCTTACCACTCACTTTTCCCTGGCTCCCAGTCTAGTCCCAGTCTTTTCCCAGTCTACCTCATTCCCCTGCTTATTATGATGTTTCATAAAAACACCATTTAATACAGATAAAATCCATCAGTCCATCATTTAACCACCAACCCATCATTTAACCATAGGTGTGAGGTGTTTCATGCATCTCTTCCTGTAAATCCCTTCACTTTTCCTTTCTTCACTTACTGTATTTCCAGTCTTTCCCAATTAACCTGGACCATGTTGTCTAGAATTACCAACCCATGTCTGAAAATGATTCAACTATAAACATATGTACATAACAGATTATTAACCCTTATGCTTAATGTTTACAGTAATTACATACACTTTGTTAGTGTTTAGTGGTATTGCCTGTTCATTGATTGAATTTCGAGTAGCCTTCCACAAGCTTCTCATGATTTGCTGTAATTTGTGCTCATTCCTCCGGACAGAACTGTTTTGACGGCCTCATTGCTCAGACATGCTTTTTCACTTCAGTCCACAAATTTTCTTTGGGAGTCAGGTCAGGGTGTTTTTGATGGCCACTTGAGTAGATTTACTTTGTTGTCTTTAAGCCATTTTGTTACAACTTTGGAGGTATGCTTAGGAGCATTGCCTTGCTTTACATTTTATTTTTTTCCCAATAACCTGTGTTCAATTTCCCTTACTCGCCCTACTAGGCCAAAACCAGTGTGCACTTGCAGCATGAGGAGACGAGTGTGTAGTAGGGTGGTGTTTTTTTAAACTACTATATTTTCTATAGTTGCTATCTAAAATGACCTTTAATACAGAGGAGGTGGACTATGGGGAGGTGCAATACCAGTACCCTGATACTAACATAACATAGAGGTTCTCTTTTTTTTGGTGTACAGACAATGCTAATGTTTCCTCTTCGTTACTTGACAAAGTTATTATTTTAGCTGTCGAACACAGTATACTGGAGAAATGAAAGAATGAATATTGATGTTATTTTATTTCAACTCCAATATTTTCCAATATGTTTTTTCTAGTCCAGTCAACTTTTCTGATTTGTATGGAATTAATGAATTAATTTTATTATTGATATTATCATGTTTTTTTCATACATCTTGCAATGTGCTCTTGGACACATTAGTGATGGAACCTGGAGCCACTGGGTGTTTCGGGTCTTTAATCCTAAGACTCCCTGGACCTGGCCTGTGTCCAAATTGCTGATCACCCTCCAGAGCCTTCTTGAAGCTCTCTCAGCAGCCTCTGTGGTGTTCCTGATAGTTCTTTTCATTTGTTGTCCTGTGATGTTAAGATGCTTTAAGGTGTGGTAGAGAGACAGGCTGGAAAAGCCTCTCCAGCACACAACGGGATCCTCATAATAATAATAATAATAATAATAATAATAATAATAATAATAATAATAATAATAACAACTATCATAGCACTGGCACCCTATCCAGGGCTGTCCCCTGTCTTGTGCCCCAAGTCCCCTGGGATAGGCTCCACGCTCCCCCACGACCCTGTGTAGGATACGCGGTACAGAAAATGGATGGCTGGATGGATGGATGTCCCAAATCAATGTCACTGCTACAGCAAAATCATAGAACTTTGGGGAAATTAAACTTATGGCAGAAAATTCTACTGAGCTTCGTGCCACTGCAACATTATTTTTTAAAAACTTATGGCTCAATACTAAACCTACCAAAAGTTTCTCACTCCCATTTTCTGTCTGCCAGATCATTTAATAAATAAGCTAAAAATCTACAACAGAAACAGAAAGCAAAGTTAAAACCAACAATTTATTTTCAAAGGTTATATAAACATCTCAAAATATATTGTACCTCTGTTAAACATTTCACAATAATCAGTAGGAATAAGTGGAACTAAATCTTATACAAACTGTACATGAACATGGTCAGAAAGATTCCAACAGGAATTTGAAATGTGAACCTTCGATTAAAACTGGAGTACGTGAGTGAGGGGTGTGCCGCTGTTAAGGTATAAAGTTAGCATGTTTCCATAACTCCATGCCTGACTAGCACCCCAGCCTCGGTGCACTTTGTCGATGCAGCCACCTCTTTCTCACACTGAGTGACAAACTGTTCGTAGAGGTAAAGGCCTTTCCAGCTTTCAATGACATGGTGCTGCTGTACTCTGCTGCCTTTAACTACACCAGTCATGGTATCCTGGGGAATGATCATCACACTTCCCGGAAGCTCCATGATGGATACGTGCCTGCCTGTACTCGTGGGAAAGAATGTTGTGTTGAGTAAGGCGTTTACTGTGGAGAACACATTACAGAACATGTTTGAAAACAACACATTTTGGATGTCAGCTTTAGACCTCATTACTCTGAAATTCCACGAAATGCAAAAGTAGCAAGATTCAATATCAGTCCTTACAGGATTTCCATTTTTTTTCTGATTTTTGCAGCCATAAATGCGTGATCTCTGGCTTTTTTCATAATGTATGATGCAACTTACAAAGTTTATTGTTTTACTTTTTTTGTGGAAAACTACTTGAATTGGTGAAATTTGTAAGTGCATGACATAGTTTTGAACGGTCTTTCACAGTGATGTTTGTTGGGAATCAGAATCAGATTTATTGTCAAGTACAGTGGGTTTACATGTACAAGGAATTTGTCTTGGTGTACTGGTGCTTAACAATAACAGTACATACAAGAAATAATATAATATTAATAAGAAAGAGTTAGGAAGTTATGTTTTGGAAGGTTTAGGAAAATAAAAATAAAGACATTAACTGTACATTAGTACAGTATGTGTTGTACACAGCAGTCTGACATGTGTGTGTGTTATGTTGTGGATAAAAATGACATGAAATAAACATGAGGGAGACTTAGCATAAGTAAAAATGTAATTTTATAGGTAATTCACAGGATGGGTGGGTGCGTAGTCTGGAGGAGAGCGAGAGGGGGAAGAAAATGGGGTGCGTCCTGGGGACATGGGGAAATCAGCGAGGGGGAAGTGAACGGACCACTGAGAGTCAGGCAGACTGGTAGGAGAGAAGAGGGATGAAGGGTCGGGGCCTGGATCAGAGAAAACAACATCATCCTCGAACTGAAAGCTGGAGTGGGGTTCTGGGTCTGACTGTGTAGAGGCGTCAACACGCACGTTCATGGGGCAGATTCTGTACCGAAGAAGAGGGGGGAACCCCGGATCTCTAGTCCTAGGGGGGGTGCTGCGAAGATAGTTAAGTAGCATCATGATATCAGCAGTGAGATGCACAAGCTGGTAATGAGTGTCCAGATCCAGATCCAGATCCAGGTCCAGTAACGGAGAGAGAGGGGACTGATGACGGGCACCGGCACCTAGACATACAGAAGCGGTTTTAGTTAGAGGTGGATAAATTGGTAAAACACTTTAAAGATCTTTATGGGTTGTTAGTCGAAATAGTCGAAAGAAGTGTACGAGCTGAGGAGTGCTAAAACACACACACACACACACACCCTCGTACAGTCAAGGGCGGCAAGTAGACACAACATACACACACATGAATAACTTTAATAATATCTTATAGTAATAGAGAAATAGTATAAATATATATAAAATAAGAAATATAGTGCAAATATGAAAATAAATTATAAACGACAAATACAGGAAAATGTAAACTTACTCATGATTCAGATGGTGAAGATTCTCGTCTCGCATGGAAGGCCTTATTTTAAGAAAGAACCATGAGGAGCCAGTTATAAGGGTGGCTGGGTCAAACTGCCCCCCCCTCTCGAGATAACGATAAGACCAAGGTCCCTCCCGGTTGTTTAGTCGTCTTATCTACGTCATCTTATTTCCCTAGGTAATTGAGAATTCTGGTTTCTGACGCCCTAAGGTAAATGAGAATCCTGGTTTCTGACCACCTAAGGTAAATGAGAATCCTGGTTTCTGACGCCCTAGGTAACTGAAAAATTCTGGTTTCTGATCCTCTGAGTAACTAGAAACTCTGGGTTTTTATTTTCTGGGTTATTGGAAATGCCTGGGTTCTGATTTCATGGGTAAATTAAAACCCCTGGTTTCAATTCTATGTGTAAGTGAAATAGCCCTTTTCTGGAGCATAAGAGTAAGGCAAATGAGCTCTTTTTTAACCCTATTGGTAGTGAGATCATAGTCTTTTTGAAACCTATGGGTTATTTAGTGTGTAAATACAGTATAAATACTGGAGCTTAAGCTCAGGGTATTGGGGATCACTTTTGAGAATTCTCATCTGTGTGGATCTCGTGTGGTGGAATGGAACAATAAATCTGGACCCTTGCTTCTTCTCACTCACGGCTGGTGTATTTTTTCTATCTCCAACTGGTCTCAGAGGTAGATGTGAGTATTGGCTTCTAAGTTGAATTTTAAATGTTTTTGGGTAATAGGCTAAATATAGCCCTTCAAACAATGCCTTCTTTAAGTCAGGTGATACAAGCCTGCACAACTCAAACACAACCTGTTGAAGTGAACCAAATTTAAAATAGTTAAGAGCCGAATCTCCACCATTCTGAAGGCATAAAGTACATATTCATGTGTAAGCAAACATTTGTTTTATCTATGGAAAATAAATGAACATTAGAACAGATTTACTTGTCTCTGACTGAACAAAGCAGGCCATATAAATGTTGTGGATAAAAATGACATGAAATAAACATGAGGGAGACTTAGTATGAGTAAAATGTAATTTTATTGGTAATTCACAGGACTGGTGGGTGCGTAGTCTGGAGGAGAGCGGGAGGGGGAAGAAAATGGGGTGCGTCAGCAAAGGTGAAGTGAGGGGACCACTGAGAGTGGGGCGGACTGGTAGGTGAGAAGAGGGACGAATGGTCGGGGCCCGGATCAGAGAAGAGGACATCTCCCTCAGACTGAAAGCTTGAAGGGGGTTCTGGCTGTGTAGAGGCGTCAACACACGTTCACGGGGCAGATTCTGTATCGGAGGGGGGGGGGTTTCCATTTCCATTTCTGGAGGGGGTGCTGCGAAGATAGTTAAGTAGCACCATGATATCAGCAGTGAGATGCACAAGCTGATAATGAGTGTCGAGATCCAGATCCAGTAAAGGGGAGAGGAAGGACTGACGATGGGCACCTAGACACACAGAAGCGGTTTTAGGCGGATTTTGACAAATTGGATTTACACTTTAAACTTTAAGAGTACTACACTATGGTTTACTAGTCGAAAAGTCAAAAAGAAGTATAAGAGCTGAGGAGTACTGACACACACACACACACACACACACACACACACTCACACTCACTCTCGCACAGTCAAGGACGGGCATGTAGACATAACGCACACACACATAAATAACTTTATAAGAATAATGAAAAGGAGTATTAAGATATTACAAGACATTACAATATCTTATAATAATAGAAAAACTCTTTATAAAATACAGAATAGTATGATATGCAGAACAGTAGAAGGGTAATATAATGATATTATGAAGTAGGAAGTACAGTAAACCATTTTCAAGCAGTATAACTATATATATATATATATATATATATATATATATATATATATATATATATATATATATTAGCAAATATGAAAATAAATTATAAACTACAAATACAGAAAAATATAACTTACTCATAATTCAGATGGTGAAGATTCTTGTCTCGCAAGGAAGGTCTTAATTTTAAGAGAGAACCATGAGGAGCCATTTATAAGGGCAGCTGAGTCAAGCTGCCCCCCCCAACCCCCCCCCCCCCCCCCCCCCGCGAGATAATAGTAAGACCAAGGTCACTCTAGATTGTTTTGTCTCTCCACTTTTGATTCTATGGGTAATTTGAAATCCCTTGGTTTTGATTCTATGTGTAAGTTGAAACGCCCTGGTTTTTGAGCTATTGGTAAGTGGAATAGCCTTTTTTTTTAAACATAATAGTAAGGTAGATGAACTCTTTTTTAACCCTATTGGTATTGATATCATAGTCTTCTTGAAACATATGGGTTATTTACTGTGTAAATACAGTATAAATACTGGAGCTTAAGCTCAGGGTATCAGATCACTTCTGAGAATTCTCATCGGTGTGGATCTCGTGTGGTGGAACGGAACCAATAAAGCTGAACCCTTGCTTCTTCTGACTCATGGCTGGTGTCTTTTTTCAAGAAGAGGATTCTGAATCGGTTCATTTTAAGAATCATTACCAAAGCCGCTTATCCTACTTCGATGGTTTGAATGAATGAACTGAATCAGTTGAACCGACTCTTCATTGCTCAGTAAGCCAACGCCGACGAGAATTTCAGTATTATTTTAAAACATATTTATATTTTTTGAGAGAAGTTTAACGGCTTGAGAAGTGACTCAAGCAGCCTTTTTATTCACAAATCTCACACACACAAACAAGGACACAATACTCGCTAAAAAAAATAAGTTACCTCAAAAATGTGACAAAAATGACCTCAAAGTGTTTTTTGGTAAAGCAATGTTTTCTGTGAAGCAGTTTACTGCCTACAAATGCCTCTATGATCACAATGCACCTCATCCACCAGCAAATTATCAACAAATCTTAACAACAGACATTGAGAGTAATATCAAATACATATTAATATTGAGAGTAATATCAAATACATATTAATACTGAGATTAATATCAAATACATATTAATACTGAGATTAATATCAAATAAAATGAATGACCTGACTTGGACCCATCCAAGATGTCCACCGATGAAAAAGAGCACAGCCTTCTTGTGAAGGAAACTTAACGGCTTGAGGAAGTGACGTAAGCAGTAATGTAATTGGTTGCTAGGGAATAAATTGTGTTGAACACATGTGTGATTCCATATAAATAATGAAATGTTGAGCAAACTCGTTTAAATAAGCCAGTAAGAGTAAATCAGCTATTAATTGGAGCAACTGAATAAAATAAGTTGAACTTACTAAAGTCAAGAACTATTTTTTTTACAGTGGTAACCTAAAAAAAATATGCCATTAATAAAGATAATTGAATTTAACTTGTTTGAGGTATGGTTCATGAAGCCAGAAAGTTCGGATATTAATCAAAAAATGTTTTGAGTCATATCTGTGATTTTGTTTATTTGCTACGAAGTTAAAAAAAAATCCAGGTGAACATCCAAGAATAGTGGTTCCATAATTAGGGGTTCCAGCCCGAAGGGTGGAAACCCTATTGTAATTGTAAGGATTATTATTATTATTATTATTATTATTATTATTATTATTATTATTATTATTATTAAAAACTATAAAACCAAGTCAGTTCTTTACAGATCCAGTCTTTTGGGTGGCGCCCTGTTCCTTTCAGGGTAGCGCCTCTGTAACGGTGGAGTTGTTTTCAAGGGAGACTGTTTCTGTTGCAGGTGTCCTACACTTGTTAGTGTCATGATCAGAATCAAGTGATAAGTCTGGTGGTCACACTGTGTCTGTTTTATTGAATGCAGACTGTTCAGGGGTGTTCTTTGGCTGAGCATCCAGTATTTGATCAACGTGACATCTCCACATGTGCTCTCCAACGTCCACTTCGTACATCAGTGGTCCAGCTCTTGTGGCTATCTGCCCAGGTGTCCACTTGTTCTCTTGATAATCACGTGCTAAAACTCACCGTCCAACATCAAAACTCCTTGCCTGCTTTACTTGTCAAGTACCAATCAGAAATCAATGCTAAGGGGAGTGATTCCACTTAAAGAAATAGATCCACTCTAAACACTACAGAGTTGATAAGATTTGATTAAATTTTGATTCGTTATCAATATTTCGTTTAAAATGTCAAATTTGCAGACATGGAATCTATGTTTTAATATCAATGTTGGTAACTGAAACCCTTCTACTTAAATATAGTACTGAAATACACATTTACATTAACAACAGGACACACAGTTATCTTTAATTACTTTTTACTTTGAGTAACAAACATTGTAACAAGAAACCATAAATATGTGTATACAAAGCACACAAGGTAAGCACAAATACGAATGAGTTGGCCAAGGAAAACAACAACAACATCTGTTGACAAACATTGTGAGAGCTATAAATAAAAGGCCAAAAACAACAGTCAGTGACATCACTAAGAACCTCCACAGGGCAGGGGTGGAGGTATCCCAATCCACCGTTAGAAGAAGACTTTGAGAGCAGAAATATGGAGGCCATACCACAAGATACAAAGCACTCATCAGCACTAAGAATCAGAATGCCAGATTGGAATTCGCAAAGAAATACAGAGACGATCCACAAATGTTCTGGAACCAAGATGAACCTCTACCAAAGTGATGTAAAACCCAAAGTGTGGAGAAAGAAAGGATCTATCAACTTAATAATACAGATGCAATAAACTCGATTCTCTGCAGCAGAAAAGTGAACTTGCACAATTATGTTTCATGTTCCTCTGATAAACACAGATCACATAAACATTCCTAACTTTTATTTTTAAAGCATTGTGAGGATGTGCAGATCAACACTTCAGATGGAGGCATGTCAGGCTCTATGGAACACTCCACCCCTGTGGAAGAACATGATGGAGGACTGCAGAAGAATCTCAAATCCCATCAGTCTGGTAGGCACATAAACATATTAACAACACAAACATGTCGTATTTGCTGTATTTATTTGTTTGTAAGCCCGTTCTCAGACGCACCTTTATGTAGGATTTGAGTGGCAATTACAGTTTCAGCATAAACACAGGTTCTCCAAAACTCTCCTTACCCTATCATGCAGTGTAAGTGCTGCCATGGAAACTCATTTCTGCCTCCTGTACTTGTAAAAGAGAGCTTTGTCTGAGCTCCTGTTTCTTCAACACCTCCACAGTGACTGTAGCACTTCTGCTGGTCACCTGATATGTTTTTCAATCTCACATGCTGTTTTTCTTCACTTTTAAGTAACAGGCAAGGTAATTAACATCCTCCACCAGGTGCAAGATCTCTCCCCTCACCTATATGGAGCATCCTATTCTTTCCCAGGAGGCCTCAAACCTGGCGATGTTCATTTCATTCCAGAAGAAAAATGTTCAATTATGTGTCAGAGGCAGCTTCACAGAAATATATAAAGTCTTGATATAAAATGTACATTTCTAAATGCATCACCAATGGTGGTGAGGATAAACTCCCTGAGAAGGTATTAGGAAGAAAACTTTAGAGGAACCAGACTCAAAAAGAAACCCGTACATTTCATGAATGTTATTCCTATGTAGGTACAAGCATAGCTGCTGTGCTACAACCTTTTCTAATATCTTGGAGACAAAGAGGAGATTTGATATTGACCTACTGAAAGAAATTCTCTTATACATGTACTCTCTTATACTACGAACTGCTATCAAATACCTATGATGAATGTATTCATTTAATTTCCTTGTATTCATTTGATTACCTCTTTGAATAAGCTGATCACCTGCTATCCTTGATTATATTATTATGTATTTCCATGTCAACATGACACATTACTTATTTTGTATCATGACTATGTGCTGTGTGTTATGTTTAAATCTGTCTGACACCTGGACCAGTAGAAACCGTCCATGCACTGCTTCTTATCAATGTGTATAAATACTCTTGTTTTGCATGACTCACCTATATTATATTGTTATCTCTCTGATTCTTAAGATAAAGGACAAAATATGTTTTAGAAGTTTGTTTATATTTTTTAAATACTACATTCATTTGAAATTTATATATTTCTAGACAAAGGTCTCGGCTAATGATCCATGTAAGGGAACAGGTTTATATGAAAATGCTTTATTGTCTTCATAACGTAATTTTTGTCAACTGAAAAGCTATTTTAATTTCATCCCCCAATAAGAATGTAAAGTCCTCAATTATCTAATAATAATGTTCAGTAAGGACTTAAGTGATAAAATACATTCTCTACATTTATGTTTCTGTTTTCACACTATTATGAAAAATCCCATTCCTAAAATCCTTAATTCTCTACCCTCCTTTTTAATATTAAGCATATATAACCAGTGTTCTTAGGCAAACAAGACATCATATATAGTTCAGTTAGTGTTTTTATTAACACAATAAATTGAAAAAAAGAATAAGAAAGAACAAAAACCTTCATCTGATGGTGTGATGATAAATAACTGTCGGAGTTGACAAATAACCATCTGTTATAACAGATTAAGTACTAAAATATTTTTTAACATTAATATTTTTTTGATTGACAAGACAACAAATTAAGATAACTAAGTAATTTTTTAAGTATTTAATTGAATTCAACAATTAAATTTTGTAATCTTATTATAATTGGGTTCCAGAATCCTTCCAGTGTTCTTCTCTTTGTAGCAGTACGTCTCATTCTGGGTCTCTGGTGGCCCACTGGACAAACAGAAGAAGCAACTTCTCTGATTCCTCTGCTCCCTATAGTCCAATTGAACCATCAGTCTTGCTTTTTTTGTGTCCCTTTTCTTCCACCTTTGTCATTCCTTCTCTAGAATCTCCCTTCTGCTTTCTGGGTCTCTGTTTAATTTCTCTCTTCCCTTTCTTTTACACTACCAACAACATTAGATTATGTCCCCTTATTAAAAAATATTATATCACTCTATAAAGACTTTTTATGAGCACTTGTCAACTCCATCAGCTTGTAAGTCGTCTCTTGAACTCTCTAGAACTGGCTTGTTTAAAATTAATAGCCTCAATCCTTTGTCTAATATTTAAAATTTTGCCAGTGAAAAAATTTGCGAAATTGTCGCTGCTATATAATGATTGTGTGCATGTTTCTTTGGTGGTTTTATTCCTAGTTAATTTTGCTACAGTATTAAATAAGAATTACAGTGGAGAGAGAGAGACTGATGTAGCAGCACTAAGAGATTTTCTATAGTTCCGGAGACTCTGCTTCCATGCTGTTTAAATATTACCAATTTGGTTTGACACCATTTACGTTCTACTTGACGAGTGGTCTGTTTTAAGGTGTGTGTGTGATCGTTATACCAGGGTGCTAGCTTGTTCTAGGGGGGGAACGACAAACTTTCAGTACCATTTTGTTCATTTATTTAAAATAAAATCCACAAACTGAGTGTTAGAAATAAATAAAAAACTTCAGACTAAAACTTTATTATAACACAACTGTTTGTCCTATTTTATGTATGTTAGTTTACATTTTATATAAGCATTTATGAATTATTTTCAATCACTCCCATTATAATAAACTACAGAATGTAAACTGTATCATGCAAATACACCATATAATGGCAATAAACTTGAATTAAACTAAACCTTTTAAGCAACTCACACCAGTTTCCCCGACCCCATACAGACCATGCAGTATTTTGGATATAAACATAAGTTTGTACTCGTTCATCACTGTCGTGTGTGCGTGCTACACAGTTGCCGCTTTTTAAAGTTTGATCTTTGTGGCATTTAATATAAAATGCGCCCCTGCCTTAGAGGACTTGGGTCGCACACTTTTTTCTGCTGTCACTTGACGATGACACCTCTGTCTGATGGTGACTGAGGTCATGTTGAGCATAAAAGGTAACGCAGATATAAACAGTAAACAGAAGAAATTCATTTTGTTGACTCTGGGTAAAGCTAGCAGCGTCGCATTTCGTGCGTTTGACGTCAGGCACCACTCACTGGGAAAAGGCTTATTCTTCCGGTTAGTAAAAAATTGCTAGTGTTCCATTGGAGACAATATTACCGTTCTAAAATTCATACACTAGACAGTAGAGTATATAATGCATAGTGTAAGTATGATGCATGTTTTCGGAACAGAAGTAAGGTGATAAGTAAACGTACCCCATGCCGTGCGCAGACCAAGTAATCAATAATGAGATTTCTTGACACCGATTTTCATAATAGATTATTATAGATTTTATCAATTAGTTGTTGCAGCTCTATATAACTTCAGAAAACACGCTCACACTGAGACAGCCTTTAGAAATATTGTTTCAGAATATTTTTGTATTTTGTTTTTTTCCCTTACATAGGAAAGAAGCTGCATTATTGTTCGCAGTGTGGGAAGAGTTTTATTCGCAAGTATATTCTCCAACACGAGCACATTCTTGCTAGAGAGAAACCATATTACTGTGAACAGTGTGGGAAGAGTTTTGTTACCTAGAGTAATCTCAAACTACACCAGTGCGTTCACATTGGAGAGAAGCCGTAGCCACTGTGATCAATGTGAGAAGAGTTTAGGTACCCTGAGGAATCTCATACTACACCAGCGCGTTCACACTGGAGAGAAGCCATATTACTGTGAACAGTGTGGGGAAAGCTTTACTCAACAGACTTCGCTCAAACAAGTCCAGTGATAAATAATCGAGACCTCAATATTGATCAAAATAATCGGGATTAGCGTTTTGGCCATAATCGTGCAGCCCTAAATGGAAGGCTTTATTTTTCACGGACTTGATAAACATTCTAAAGCCTTATGAATTTACTTTAGTTTAGTTAGATGTAGGCTTTGATTAGAGCTAGATATGGACTAGAATAAAAATCCTGGTATGTTTCCTTCTTTTTCACCATGTAGAGATGAAAACTTTACAATATACTTCCGTTCCATTTGTCTTTTTTAGGGGTTCAAGCCTGAAGGACTGAAACCCTCTCGTAATTGTAAGGGTTATTATTATTATTATTATTATTATTATTATTATTATTATTATTATTATTGTCGTTGTTGTTGTTGTTGTTGTTATTATTATTATTATTAAAAAATATATAAAACTGATCGTGCAGACCACACCATATGTCCTAGAGAGCTGAAGCTTTGAAGGAAGGTACAACCCCAGAGTACTACAGCGTCACAACATTCCGGCCTGATCTGCCAGATGGTGGCGCTATAGTGAGCATGTTTAGAAAAATGGTAATATCTTTTGAACCGTTTGTCACAGACTCAAATGTCTTACATTTAGATTTCATTTCCTCCTATACAAATTTTCTGCCATCTTGGATTTTCTGTAAAACCTACTTTTGCAAATTAGTCCTAGGTTTTTCGTCCCATCGAGACCAAACCAGTGCCAAACAAATTATGGTGTCTTTGTATAAAATGTTATCAAAAAAAAGGTTGAGCTTTTGACTTGAGGTAGCTACTATACATGAAAACACAGATAGTAGGCATGGCCTCCTTTACTTAAAGGACTATAACTGCTGAGAAATTTTCACCAACCTTGGTATACTTATGTATAGTCTCCGCCTGAAGGCACGCATCATAAATTGCGGAGTTTGGCCACTTGGTGGCGAAACTTTGTGGTAGAGGACTGCATTGGGATCCCATGGGTCCCGTGAGACCCAACGCAAATCTCGTGGGAGTGGGCGGTTTTACCTTTACAACAGGCACAAATCTGGCACCTCTGGAATAAGGCAATACCTCAGCACCTGACTCTCGGACAACCATGCTTGAATGGTGGAAGTTAAACAGAGAGCGCTTTCCTGCGGTTACATTTAGAGTATCCCTGCATCTAGTGCACAGTCAGAGAGGATATTTAGTGTGTGTGAACGGATGTTGGAAGAGAGATGCACAAGTCTGGGACCGCAGTCCATCAGCAACATTCTCTTCCTCCATAGCAATCTAGAGTAGGTTAGGCCAAGTCATTCATAATTTCCTTCATTCATTAAGTAGCCTACGTTTTATGTTTTATTTATTTATTTATTTATTTTATTTTTGCTACATGTTAATTAGCTACATAAACACCTGATATCTGAGATCTTTCTTTCCTATTTATTTAATTTGTTTAATATTTATTTATTTTATAAGCAATTAAATATTGTGCCTGGTTGGGTTACCAGAGTTGAACTATTATTGTTAGCTGTGTGTGTGTTACGCATACGTTTAAATATGTTTTTAGGCTCCGCTAGTTGTGATGTTTTAAAATTTAGGAGTTTTATAAGGCTAATAAAAATAATAAAAATTGGTCCAATGTGTTTATCCTGTGTGGTGCTTTACTTGTGCTTTTTATTTATGGTCAGTTTAATTAAAAGCAATGTTTTATGTCTGTTATTCTGAATGTGTAGCATAGCCCTAACGTTTGTGTAAATTTTTCATAATATCTACAAGCTGTGACGGAATGTTTGCGGGTGCGGGCGGGGGCGCAACACACGCGTTGCGGGCGGGAGCAGAACACACGCGTTGAGGGTGTGGGCGGTAATGGTCAGAAATGCAGGAGCGGGATTAAGAAAACAGTTGGTGGCATAAAACACATGAAAGCGGCTGTATAAATGGTGTGTAAATGGTTGTATATTATCCGATGTTTCAGATGTACCCATTCTTTGTATCATATGTTAGGTCTCCTCGTTTTACACAACTTTGTTTCCAGGACCACTGCTGTCAATCAAATCATTCATTAAATATTTTATATGATTTAAAATAACGTACTTTTTGAACTAGAACTAGGGAGTTAGAGTCGATGCCAGAACGATTCACTGCTGCTACTTCTGGTGTAAAATTTTAGCAGTGCAGAATTACAGAGCTTACAAACTGCAGTTGTCTTAATGCCACACAAGACGACATCTTTACAGAACCGATGCGTTTTCCCACCTTCTTTTTATTGACAGGATATAATCATCCCTGATCATCGGATGTTTTTAAACTAGAGCTGCAACAACTAATGGATAATAATCTATTATGAAAATCATTGTCAGCGAATCTCATAAATGGATTAGTTGGTCTGTGCCTTTACTCATTACGTTACTTATGTTCCAAAAATCACGCTTCGGAGAGTAAATACTAAAATTGTGTCCCAAATAACGTACTATACACTTACACTTCCATCTAGTGCGTCTAGTGACCCCTAGTGGTCAGTTGTGTAATTGTAGAGGGCCCAAAGTTTTAATAATGTTTAAGTAATATAAAATATTTTTTGTTAAATGTATCAAAACATATTCAAGCGAGATGTTTTAAAATTAATCAATTTGGTTATTCGCAAATATCATGTTAGCTGAGCTGATGTTCGTTCATAGATGGATTTATTTTAAATTTATTTTACAAATGAAATGATCATTTTCAAAAACCTATGAGTGGAAGACAAGTGTTGCATTGATGGATAAAATAAACAAAGGATAATTCAGAGAGCCAAATTAAATAAATTAAATAAACAATAAAATGTAAAAAAATAAAATCTTGAAATGTATTTATTCAAATTTAATGTTAACATTACTAATGTTAAATATAAATAAAATAAAGCATCATATATAGAAATGATTGTTTAATCTATAGTCTATAATTGTTGTGGAGTGAGGGGGTCCTTGTAGATTGTTTGAAATGTGCTAGGGTCCAGAGCTCACAAAAGGGTGAGAACCACTGGTCTAGTGTATGAATTTTAGAAAGGTAATATCATCTCAAATGGAACACATTAGTTTTTTACTAACCTGAAAGTTCACCCCCATCCGATTAATTGGAAAAATAATTGGCCAACTAATCGATTATGAAAATCGTTAGTTGCAGCCCTATTTTAAACCATTGGCCGATAGCGTGAACAATTGCCTTTATCGGCCGATACATCGGTGCATCTCTACTTTTATATTATGATGTCTATATCAGGGTCATTCAAAAATCTGGGCATGACCAAATGTACCCAAAAGCCTATAATTCCACTATGAAACCTCAGAACTTAAAGAACATTGGTAAGCACATGCAGCATATGATTCTTACTGAGTCTGCCGAGATTCATGAAGATTGGCCTATAGGTTACACTAGAACAGTTGTAAAGGTTTTTACAAAACCATGCATCTCCATAGTAAATTAATGTAATCAGCGATTAGACGAGGTTTAGAGTGGTCGATCGTAACAAAACTCAGTGGACCGGTTTGACTCTTGGCCCCAGAGGTCTGTGCTCAATTAGAACACAAACGGCCACTGGGAGGCACCATCACATTTTGTTTTGTGTGTGGATTTTATATCATGTGATGTTTCCCACAAACACTTTCTTTATAATAAGAACAAAAAAAAAGGTGTGTGTGTATATATATAAATATATATATATATATATATATATATATATATATATATATATATATATATATATATAAAAAAACACAGATCAAAGGGTGGGGGTCATATGGTGTTTTATAAGCACAGTGACAGGGGCCCCTTCACAAAGTTTTGCATAAGGTCCCCAGATTTTTAGGACAGTCACTGGATTTAGTTCAGTAAAAATATTTGTAAAAATATTTTAAAATATAGTGTTATATTTGAGATGATATTACCTTTCAAAAATCCACACACTAGACGGTAGTGCAGAGTGTAAGTGTACAGTACTTCATTTGGGACACAACTTTAGTATTTACTCTCTGAAGCGTGTTTTCTGAATAGGAGTAACGTAATGAGTAAATCTCCCCCATGCCACACGCAGACCAACTAATCCATAATGAGATTCATTACAACGATTTTCATCATCAATTATTATCCATTTTATCGATTAAGTGCTGACGGCTGACACCAATCTAGACACGTGCTCGAACAGCCAATGACAGAACAGGGAGGAGACAGAACAGAAACATAACAAATGCACGTGTCCACAGTAAACAATGTCATGGTTGTCAACATTCAAAGAGCAGGTGCTCGCGCACCTTGCCCTCATGCTTTCCAGTGCGCTGCCTAAAGGGGAAACTGTGACAGTAATCTTCTTCCCTGTTTGTGGATATTATTGAGTGAAATAGATGAACTCACCTACAGAACAAATTAAGTCAGCGAGAGGGATCGAGGGGGAGGGAAGTATTATTATGTATATAATTTATTATTAATGTTATGCGTGTGTGTCTGTCTTATTATTTCTGTGTCTGTGTTATTATTTCAGACATCAGATATTTCTCATGTATATTAAATGTTTTCTACACATTTGATCATTTTAGAAAATGTTTGAAGCATTTTTACACGCCCCCCTGCTCTCATCAGACGGAACCCCGGTTGGGAAACACTGGGTTAGTTACTCGTCTGACCAATGTGTTTAACTTACTCCCCATCATCACTTTTATTCTGAGTATTTTTATTTATAAATGTATTACTGCATGGTTTATTATTTTAATGTAACACTGAACTGCACTGTTTGGATTAATGCTGGTTAATAATTACTCTGATCGTCTTTAAACAAACCTCTGGTACTGTTACAGAAGAGTTTCACTTTTTACACCAACACGTTACGTCTGCAAATACACTATATATATCTCCTTAATGACCTTCTGGCTCTAGTCCCAGCCTGGTACACTTCATCCTGGAAGTCTGATCTGTTATTGTGACACTGGTATTGAAGCTTAAAGGGCTTTGATTGGAAACACAGTTCTGGTGAATGTCTAATTGCTCATTTATTGCCAGAGTAAAGCTGCTTTAGACAAAACACACGGTTCTACTGACTCAGTTTACACAGGACATACAGAGATGCAGAAAAACACCTGATGTTTGTCACAAATCAAGGATGGGTTCAGAAGCAATTGCAGATATATAACATTTATTATATAAACAAACAACAAAACACTAAGACACTAAGACAACTAGACAAAATACTGTGGCATGAAACAAAACACGGAAACATGGAACATGGTAGTCTAAGACAACGAAAGACAGAAACAGTGCAGACAATTGTTGGCTCAAATTTAGCCTATTACCCAAAAACATTTAAAATTCAACTTAGAAGCCAATACTCACATCTACCTCTGAGCCCAGTTGGAGATGGAAAAAATACACCAGCCGTGAGTGAGAAGAAGCAAGGGTCCAGCTTTATTGTTTCATTCCACCACACGAGATCCACACCAATGAGAATTCTCAGAAGTGATCCCAATACCCTGAGCTTAAGCTCCAGTATTTATACTGTATTTACACACTAAATAACCCATATGTTTCAAGAAGACTATGATCTCACTACCAATAGGGTTAAAAAAGAGCTCATTTACCTTACTCTTATGTTCCAGAAAAGGGCTATTTCACTTACACATAGAATTGAAACCAGGGGTTTTAATTTACACATAAAATCAGAACCCAGGCATTTCTAATAACCCAGAAAATAAAAACCCTGAGTTTCTAGTTACTCAGAGGATCAGAAACCAGAATTTTCAGTTACCTAGGGCATCAGAAACTTCGTTTTTCATTTACCCAGAGAATAGAAAGTGGAGAAGACTAAACAACCTAGAGGGACCTTGGTCTTATCGTTATCTCGAGGGGGGGCAGCTTGACTCAGCCACCCTTATAAATGGCCTTGCGAGCCAAGAACCCTCACCATTTGAGTCATGAGTAAGTTTACATTTTCCTGTATTTCTAGTTTATAATTTATTTTCATATTTGCACTATATTTCTTATTTTATATATATTTATACTACTTGAAAAGCGGTTTGCTGTACTTCCAACTTCTTAATATCATTACAGTTCTACTGTCCTGCATATCCTACTATTCTGTTTTTTTTTTATAGAGTTTCTCTATTACTATAAGATATTATTAAAGTTATTCATGTGTGTGTATGAGAAAGAGAGAGTGTGTGTGTATGTTGTGTCTACTTGCCCGCCCTTGACTGTACGAGCGTGTGTGTGTGTGTGTATTAGCCCTCCTCAGCTCAGCTCGTATACCTCTTTTTGACTTTTTTGACTATTACTGCTCTTAAAGATCTTTAAAGTGTAATTCCAATTTGTCAATGTCCGCCTAATCCCGCTTCTATGTGTCTAGGTGCCCGTCTTTTCTTCTTCTCCCCTTTGCTGGATGCTAGGTCTCCCTTATGTTTATTTTATGACATTTTTTATCCACAACATTTCCCCCTCTGAGGCTATGAAGCCTCATACAATACCTTAATTAAGCGTGGAGGAACTGATTCTGCCGCACCCCATGGCCGTCCCCCGCTAGCTGTCGGAGGATTACTCTAACGAAGCCATAATCCCTGCGCCCGTCCCTGTACTCAAATGGGTCCCTTACATTAACCACTTCTATGCAACACTGATCTGAATAGGAGCTGAGGAGGTTTTGTAGACCTGGTGGGAGACGTGCTAGTGTTGTGCACCCCGGGGTCTCATAGTAGATTGGCAGCTGGAGAATGGGCCTTAGGACCCCCCTACATCCACTTTGCGCCGGACATGTGTAGATGTACTTAGCCATAACTCTTAACCCTTAACCTACTTCTCCTTTCAACTATGTATATATATCTCATTTCAAATCTAACTACCTTGATTATACGTTTGTTTGCCTACATTGATTATAAGTGTGATTAACTGAGTTCCCCTAATCATTCATTACTACTACTACTGCCGTACGTATTAGTGGCCACTACAGTAACTAACTACTTGATCTACACGTCCTTATCTTTCTCAACTAGGCCTGTCAGCCCACAGTTTTGTATTTGTCAGGACCTGCAGATTCTTGCTTCCCCTCAAAAACCAAACCCCAGTCTTTCGCAGTCAGGGGTGGGCGAAAAAACCTCCTACGAGGTTCCCACCCTGTCAGCACTATGTGCTCGACAGCACCATTACACTTTTCTCATGCCTGAGTGCGTCATATCACAAACATTTTATAACATTTTATAGCAATACTTGACAGTCTGTTGTATGCAGTATCTCTCTGTATGCTGGTTGTCTTCAGCTCAAGCACTTTACGTACTGTAGAGAGCCACCCTTTGGGGAGAGGTTAGGCTAGCACGTACACCCAGGGTATGGATCTTCACATCTTCTCATCCTGTCTGCCACTGACTGAGCAGACCCCCCGTTGACGGCAGCTTCATACACAGCAGCTTCGTACCGGACCTTCACGTGTTCCCCACCATCTCGTCATTGGAGGATTGAGCATCCTCCAGTGGGTTGCATGTTCTAGTCCGCTGCTGCCCTGTAGTCAGCATTCTCGTAGTCAGCATTCTCTCGCTGCTCTGTGTCTCCCACCTCCGGGTGAACACCTCCGGGTCTCCTACCTCCGCGTGAACACCTCCGGGTCTCCTACCTCCGGGTGAACACCTCCCCCCGTTGAGGTGGTGACGCCTCACACATAACACTGCACTCAGCTCTGTTCCTGTGAATATATAGCTCCATACATAATAGTTAGTGGTCTCATATATGTTTTTGATTCATCTGCAATTACTCCAGCGGCAGTCCATCACAAGGAACAGACACAGACATGGGTCGACCCGTAAGCATTTCATGCGGTGTTAGATACATATGGCTGTTAGCCTGCATGTGATAGGTCATTAGTGCAAGAGGTAGAGCATCTATCGAACTACGTTTAGTATCAGCACAAATTACGTCAACTTGAGATGGTATGTCAGATCTGGTACCTATCCCTGGTCAAGGAAGAAATTTTTGAGTACAAATATCACACTTAGATTATCCTCCACCGTTACCTGCAAGTACAGAGATCATTCCTCTACCTTCCCCCTCGCACACTGGCTAAGATCATGGGCATCTATAATACATACAGCAAGAAGTGCAGTCCGAATTCAATTAATCTATTTGTCCGATAAGTGGCGTTCCAATTTTTTTCCTAGAACCTCGTTGCATTCAAACAACTCCAAACAGACGACACAATCCATGGGCCTAAACATCAGAATTTATCTGTATATTTATATATATTAACAATTCTACCCTTAACCTGGTTGCACTCTTTAGTGATAGATTTCAATTCAGCCCATTGGGCAGATCAGGGTGTTCATAATGTTTATGAAATTTCCGATCCGAAACTTTTAAGCTCGAGAAAATGTGAATTTTGGCTAGACAATCGTGAGTGCTCTCAGTGACTGGCTCCACAGAATTAATTAGGCACTACAACACTACAGTTGGTGTGTTAGGCACACTAACAGGTTTAAGAATTTTAGTTCGGGTGGCACATAGATTAACCCCATATCCCCATATCCTGTTCTTTCAAAATAGAAATGACCTGGTGTGATGAACGTAAGATCGATGTGTGAGAGAGCAATTTTCCCAATGATCCGCACTAAGAGAGCCTCTCCAGCCTGGCAATCCTTGTGCCACCAAATCCAATGTTTTCAATACATAAACTACAGCCCTGTAAGCGCCCCACTCTCCTGAGCCGGGACCCCCCCCCAGCAGCACCCTTCCTTTTCAGTCACATGTAAGACACAGTCTTTGTTGTAGTTTTCCAGCCATAGTACAGGTGCAAAGCATAAGTCCATTCAATGTCAGGCTTGTCCAAAGAACACCCGGATCTCAGGATGTTGTCCTTTAGTGAGCAATCAGTGATCTACTGCAGACCATACTTGATAACGTCCAGGAACATTTGTTGTGCTTTTATGGGGCGGTGGATGACTCCAATCATTTCCTGACGGCCTTGGGAGCGTGCAAGGGAGTCTATGACCACAGAGGAGTACACCGCAGGGGAGCCCACAGCCCCCGAAGGAGACGCTTCCAGGTGTACTACTGATCTAGGAATTGTTAAGGGGAGTAACGGCCTTGAGCTCTCACATGCAGTCACTTGGAAAAAGCGCTGATCAATAATAATATCATGTGGAGTGGAATTACAGTTACAGGTTACAATTGGGACATCTTATATATATATATATATATATATATATACATCTATATCTATATATATGTATTCTATATACATCATACTATAAATAATGGTTACTGGGTGAGTTGGTTGTATCGCAAAACTTATCGCATTTGTTATCACAGCTTGCTGTAATAATGCTAGACTAAGTGGACATGTCCTTTCATCCTTTTTCTGAGGATCGAAGATATTGTTTACAGGACAATAGTACTGGAAACTGGAGACAGATGACTGGGAACACACAACTGCACAACCCATCATTAAATGTTCAATTTATGCATCAGATCTAGGCCTTAAAACGGTGAATATTTATCGTGATTTACTATACCCTGATTTTAATAAAGCAGGAAGCAATTAAAAACAATTCAAAATGAGGAGTTCAGTTTTTAACGTGTTAAGACTTCTGATATTTACAGATCACTCAAGTTCGATATAAACACATCACAAGGCCCTGATTGTGTGGAGTCTGTATTTCTAAACTTAGCAGTTGATATTATTTCATCTCTTTTAACTTATCATTTTAATCTTTATTTGACAACGGGGTTATACCAGAAATTTGGAAATCAGCTTTCTTTTTTATTTATTTATTTATTGTATTTTATTTATTACATTAAATCAGGGACATCCAACTATATTAGATCATTACAATCCAATAACAAGGCCTCCTCGCCTATGTCCCTTGTAGAAAGCTTTTTCAGTGAACCGTTCACATGTTATCAGTCTGCAAGAAGTCTAAGGTCATATAAACATATCAGCACAACTGTTGTTTTGAAAGTCTTAAGACTTCCCTGTCTGTTGATTTAGAAGAGGCTCTCAACACAGTGAATCAGGAAATATTGCTGCAGAGATTAAATAATGTTGGTCTATCAAATCATTTAAAAATTACTAAAGTAACCTACCTCTACTGTTCTAATCACACGAATAACACCTCTCATAAATTCCACTCTCATGTTTAGTTAATCTGTAAAATAGTTCTAGTCTGTTTACTTCAACAATACAATCCCCAATTGGCAATTATACATTCTTATCCCTTCCTGATTTTCATTCACCAGAAAGATATTGAGAAAGGAAAACAAAATTCCTTTAGTCTAAAAATTTGTGGTGTACACTAACCGAACATATTAATATCCCATCTGTGGGATATTAAGTGGGAGTGATAATCCCAATAAGATAGAACTAAAATAGAGTTAATGAGGTTGAGATCTAGATATGCATTTACAGTCCTCTAGCCACTTTTATCCCACTAATTTTCATTCAAAACAACCTAGTGAATTTGGCTTTATGTGTACAGCACTAGTGTTTAGTCTAAAAGGTATACATGCATGTACATGCATTTTGTTTCTTATTAACTTATAACTGTACCACACTCAAAATATCACTCAGATCCTTCATACATGACATTTAAATGTTGCTCACTTTGGAGGAATGTGAATATGTATTTAACTTAGTCTAAAATAAAATTTATCATCTGTGAGCTTTGTTTCAATTTACCACCAAGTTGTTACCTTGGCTGAACGCCCAATTGTGAAAGGCATAAGATTCGTCCTATAAATGTATCCATTTCATTTAAACTGTTTTTGACCATATTACGGTAGTGTTAAATCTACTCATGTCACAAACCACATTTCCCATCCTGCACTGCGGTCCACAAACATGGCTGGCTGCCATGGACTGCAATTCCCAGATCACACACACCTGCATCCAGTTCTCAGCTCTCGGTTTTTATCAGTTCTCAGCTGCTGTATAACGTATTATCAATTCAATTCACTTCACAGGTTGTGCAGTATATCCTCCCTTCCTCGAGTTTGTGACCACTGCTTTGTATCATTTAAATATTGTAACTCGTATACTTTGTATGACATATCCATAGCACACCGTATAGCACATATGTATATATATACACACACACATACACATACATATACACACCCACACATATATATTTGCATAACTACTCTATTCTATTCACCAATCTACGGTTCAGGAAAAAACAAATCACTTCAAACTACACTGTTGTAAAGGGACGGTAATTAAACTAACTGCCAAACTCATATCAGCACAACATGTCGGCAAAAGGAACCATTATGCAAGGCTGTCTAATCCAGATACTCGTACTCCCTGCAAAACCCGAATTCCACATTAAGTAATCATCACTTTATTCTAATGCTACGGACTCAGATATCATATCTGTAACAGGCGTACAACACTTTACAGAGAGTTTAAAATGTGCAGACTGCTACTGCCATCTGATCTTACTAATTACTTATCATTGGACATATCCAGCATTTAAAGAGAAAACATGCAGAAATTATTCAGCATTATACAACATGAATACCACACGCCAGAAGAATTCGCATTTACACTGCTTAAGATATTGTATAGATACGTACCCGTATAGGAATCACCGATACACAAATTAGTTATGGTTACTCCAGCTCTTGTTCGCGAGTCAGTTCATGAAGGTAGACTGCTCGCTGAAACCAAATGTTTAGGCTCAACATTATCTCAACAGGGAGGATGTGACCTAGCCTGATACGGACCACATTGTGATCAGCCAGAGACTATTACCTCGGGTTGGTTTTACTTTTCAGGGTTTTTTAGTAATATCACTCGAAACGAACAGGTTCACATGTCAATTTTATCATTAGTCAGGAAAAGATGCCTGTGCAGAAGAAACTATGTGGCACAATGCACACCACAAACTATTATTAAAGTTCTCTCCGAACTGACAACATCAAGACATACGGATTGATTTTAAGTTTTACAGGAATATATTTACGTATATATATATATATATATATATATATATATATATATATATATATATATATATATATATATATATATGTATATATATATATATTGAGCCAGGGAATCATACCGAATTTCAACTACAGTTAAAGGAAGGCTATGGAGCACGCAAGCTGTTGACCTGTCATAATCTATATATAGGACTGTATGCAGTCAGGGGTATGATCAGTAAATTATACAATGAAGGTATGTCCTTCTGAACATCACCATCTGGTCAGAACAAGAACACTCTTAGCCCTGTGATATAAGGCACGCTAACCCTAGCTACTCTGCTGAACCAGTGTTCTCTCGACCCGATGGTAGGGGAGTGTGTAAAGATCCCTGAGGAGACCGGAGCTCAGGAGGTATGCTTAACTGTACCTCAAGGGCCTGCAGCATATCCAAATCAATAGTGCTCATAGGCATGGCGGGGTCGTCAAGGTTATCAGATTGCCAGAGAGTGGCGAGTGTTGATAACAATTCCTCCTCTGGTGGGGTTACTAGCGGGACGGCAGCTACGACTCCCGCTTCAGCTCGGGGCGAGGTAACAGGGTCAATATCATCGTATGGAGAGGAGAGGAGCGAAGAGCTGGTTGGGCTACCGGCATCCGACTGGGCCGGTCTATCCAGCACTTCCATAGCCCGTTGCTTAGCCTGGGCTCGAGTGCCGTAGGCTGGACCCATAAATGATGTATCCGAGTCGCTGTCCCTGTCGGTTAACACCTCCGTCTCCATGGGCTGCCCTGTAGTGGCAGGGCCTGGGGTTGTTGGTCCTCGCCGTCCCGTACCTGCTCCGGCACGGACGCACTGGTTCAAGTGATACCAATGATCTCTCCCTTCAACTCTCACAGCCGAGGCTGTTGCAGCGACCACAGTGAAGGGTCCTTCCCGATGTGCCCCGAGGGGGCTCTTCCTCTTAAAATTACGAATGTGTACTCTATCCCCGGGTGCCACTAAACGTACATCCTCCCGTACCCCGTCCCCACCATGGATTGCTTTTCTAACCTGTGAATATAACTGTCTGTGGATTTGAGTGAGGATTTGCATATAATCCTGCATTTCGCCCTCCAATTGGGCCACAGACGGCTCTGTGTATGGACCTTCGGTGTATGCCATAGGCATTGGGCGCCCAGTGAGCATTTCATGAGGAGTCAAGTGCGTCATACGATTGGTCTGTGATCGTATCTTCATCAATGCCAGTGGTAAGGCTTGGACCCAGTTTAGGTGTGAGTCATCGCATATTTTTGCCAATTTATTAGTTAGGGTGCGGTACCCTTGATCCATCGTGCTTTGGGACTCAGGGATGATATACACATCCTAGCTTATGATCAATCTTCAAGGCCGATGCAACATTCTTGAGGACGTTATTTACGAAGTGGATGCCATTGTCTGAACTCAAAAAATCAGGGATACCGAATCGAGGTATGACCTCACAACATAAAAATTTAGCGGCGGACTCCACATCCTCCTCAGAAGTAGCAGTCGCCTCCACCCACCGGCTGATGCGGTCCACTATTACCAGAAGGTAGCGTTTCCCATCTCCCTGGAAGTCCGCTCCCATGTCTATATGACTCATCATTAGATGCCGAAACGGTCCCGTCGGCGGGGGAATATGTCCTAAGGAGGTGGTAAGGTTCTTTCGCACGTTGTGGGTGATGCACACAGCACATGCGTTCAACACTTGGTCCACCTGTGAGGCCAGCTGAGGGGACCACCACTCCTGACAGATTTTCCGGATCATTTCGGCCTTATTGACATGATCCACGCCATGGGCTTCTTTGATCAAGCGTGGGAGGAGGCTGACTGGGGCTATACACAACCCTTCTACACTGCGCCATATCCCCGTACCGTCTTTTAGAGCCCCCCGTTTTAACCAGGTCAAAATTTCACTTACTCCTGCATCGTTTTGTATCTCTTTCACGCGGGCTCCATTGTGTCCCTGTGGATGCCGCAGCCGGCTGCTTTCCCCGTCCTGAGTTGGGGACCTCATCCGTGCAGGCCTTGTGGCAGCTTTCGCAAAAAACAGTATATTATTATTCTCATTTTATTATTCTCATTCCCTTGCATTATTTTATTTATTTTTCCTCTTTTTTTTTTTTCCCTTCCTCCCTACTTCCACACAGACGCACAGATAAGAACAGACAGGAACACACACATACACCCTTCCTTTCTATCAACAACGCCGGCAAGCTCCCATACACACATTGTAGTTCCACATTATTACACTTATTTATGTTACTACATGAAGTTTTCAAAGTATAAAGCACCTCCATACCAGCTCCGTATGCATGAAGCTTACAGTCATACAAATTAAATACAACTTTCTCCAAAAAAAAATTTTATTTTCTCTAAATCTTATCCAACTTATCCAATACTTTAGGTATGGAGCTCATGTTCAGAGCACTAATAAATACATTTTCCCTGTCTCCAAAACTTACACGCTCTCACACCGCACTCATATTATAAGCACATATATTATAAGCACACACATTTGTTAGTACACATTCCATTCATACACCGGGCATGCTGTATTGCACGACCCGGACCTGGGCCCAGGATTTATTCCCCTCTCTATCCAGCCCTGGAATCTAATCTATCTATCTTTTATCTAATCTTTTTCCAGCGGTATTAGGGGTCCCCACCAATGCAGCCGCCACTAATCTGCTAGTCTAGTCTAGTAACCGGTATCTGGGGTCTGAGGCCTCATTTTCCACCTGCTTTCTATCCCAGCCCTGGAGTATTTCTCTATTTCTCTTCTCTTTTTTCTACCTTTTTTCTACCTTTTTTCCCTTCCTCCAGCGGTATTGCAGGACTTTCACTCACACAACACATATACCATTTCCTTATTACAATTACAAAAAGTACAAGCTTCTACAATCTACACTTCTCTTACCTCTTCTCACTCACTCAAGGTTCTTTTGGAGACCCACTTAGTCTTTCTTCCCACCCCGGGGCTTCTCAGTCGTAGCAACAGACCACTAAAACAGAGCTTTGAAATAACAGGCGTCTGCAATGCCTTTTCCTATACGGCCTGTCTGTTGCTTAGAGAGCGAAGTCCCACGGGAGAGATTCCAGACATATAGATCTTAGCCCAGTCCCATCTGGGGTGTCAAATGTTGGCTCAAATTTAGCCTATTACCCAAAAACATTTAAAATTCAACTTAGAAGCCAATACTCACATCTACCTCTGAGCCCAGTTGGAGATAGAAAAAATACACCAGCCGTGAGTGAGAAGAAGCAAGGGTCCAGCTTTATTGTTCCATTCCACCACACGAGATCCACACCGATGAGAATTCTCAGAAGTGATCCCAATACCCTGAGCTTAAGCTCCAGTATTTATACTGTATTTACACACTAAATAACCCATATGTTTCAAGAAGACTATGATCTCACTACCAATAGGGTTAAAAAAGAGCTCATTTACCTTACTCTTATGTTCCAGAAAAGGGCTATTTCACTTACACATAGAATTGAAACCATAGGTTTTGTAAAGTGTAATTCCAATTTGTCAATGTCCGCCTAATCCCGCTTCTATGTGTCTAGGTGCCCGTCTTTTCTTCTTCTCCCCTTTGCTGGATGCTAGGTCTCCCTTATGTTTATTTTATGACATTTTTTATCCACAACACAATGGCTATATATACAAGCGTGCTCATTAACAGAAATGTGAATCAGGTGCAGGTGGTCATGTGACATGTAGTGCAGTGGCTGATGGGAACGGGAGTCCAGAGTTTCCTGATACATGACAATGTTCAGTAAGAAGTCTTCTAGCTCACTACACACTTACAATAGAACTTGATTAAAAACTCTTCTGTGCTTTTAGATAATGTTTCTAAATATTGATTATACATATAGATGATGTTTGTTAACTAATATTGATTATTAGATTACGCTTCTAAATATTTATTATACATATAGATGATGTTTGTTAACTAATATTGATTATTAGATTACGCTTCTAAATATTGATTATACGTATAGATGATGTTTGTTAACTAATATTGATTAGATTACACTTCTAAATATTGATTATACATATAGATGATGTTTGTTAACTAATATTGATTATTAGATTACGCTTCTAAATATTGATTATACATACACAGCAAATTGAGCGGAGTTAAATTTTTGGTGTTGATGAACAGAGAGTCAATCTAGCTTTACTTGGAGTTGATCTAACTCTGTATGTTGTCTAAACTGTTAGTTTTCACACTGTACCACGAAAGAGTTGGTGTCAAAATGGAGTGTTATAACTGTTTTCTAGAAGTCAACTCTGATAGTGTCACTGCTATGGTGGACCGCACCATTAGGACTGACCGACCTAGATCAGACTGGTCGCTGATTCGTCCGTCTTTCTGGCAGGAGTTTGGTTAATGGACCCCTCCCTTAACTCTAGTGGAATGCACAGCAGGTGGAAGGAAGGATATTTTGTGGAAGAAGACGTTTCGCATTGTGTCGGTAAGTAACAGTATATTAGATGACCCAGTGCATGCTATTGTTATATACAGATGAAAATACGTATTTATACTTTGGTATGATGTTTATAGTCACTGCAAGGAAGAGCAACAGTAAAGCTAGAGCCGACAAACTAACATTACCTAATGTTAACGTTAGCTAACTGCTAATTAACTGCTAATTAAGTGTCTGGCAAGCTAACGTTAGCTAGCGACTGTTTCTTCTACTTTCATACGGTTTCTGATTACTGGTCTATAAGTGAACTAAATGGAAATCTCGTTGAGTTTGCAAAGTTTGCCCATGTCAATTATGTGACGTCAGTTATGTTAAGTTTTTGAAGAAGAGAACAGATAAAATTAGCTAGCTAATTAGCTGAAGTTAGAGAAGAACCTGCCCCCACACAGCAAAATCCGCAGTGTTGATTTAATACCCAGAGTGTTGAATTTACACGCTACAGTGTTTATATAAGTCCATTGGACACAAATGAACACTCTGGGTGTTAATTCAACACAAGGGATTTTACTGTGCACGTGTTAGCTGCATGGAAGTGTAATCCTGTAGAAAATACATGGTTAAGTTTCCTTTTGTTTGTACAAATTTAAATACACAGACACTGTATTTTTGGAATTCTGTATTTCCATGTTAAATAATTGTATATACAAATGCATGTGGAAAAGATTGCTACTTTGTTCTACGAAAATGATAGAAAATATGAAAGATATAAAATTAGTTGTTTCTAGGTTAAAGTGTTAGACAATCAGTGGGAAAGATGAGAGGTCAGGGGAGTAGGCAAATCCTGCGTAAGAAAAAAAAGTCACGTTTTTTTCGGCTGCAGGCGAGACACGGAGAAGATCACACTGGAGAACTGTAAAGTGATTAATGATACTTTTCGTGCTTAAGTAACACTTAATGGTTGTCAGACCGATAACCTATTCACTACTTTGCAAGCGGATGAAGTCAGTATCACATAGAGACATTTTCAAAACTAATTTGTTGGAATAGCTTAGCTAATAGTATTGACTGAAAAGTTAGCAACTCGGTAGCTGGGACTGTGTTATGCTAACTGGCTTCGACAGCCAATGAGTTGCCTCTGAGGAACAAGACTGCGAGACTAACCGGTGGAAGACAGCTTGCTGTTTGAACTGATACGCGAACTACAGCGGTGCGTGAGCAACTGCACACACCGAGAGCGCGTGAGCAGGGCTGCAGTGACGGAGCATGGACCCTCTCTGGGCACGGACATCTCTATCAACCTCGTGAGTGAATTTGTTTGGTTTTGTTGCGCGATTCGCACGAAGCGGCCAATACAGTTTTAAGGCCTCAACGTCCCCAAGCTACAATTCAGGCCTGCATCAGGAACAGTGGTGTGCGTGGGGTTTATATAAATTCTGGTGTGCCGGCTTAGGTAGGCTATTGTTTTGGGCCCATAGGTTAAAGGGTATAACTGAAAACTGCTTGTTTTATGCATGTACATGGGGTTATATGTAACCTGTTGATTTGGTAATGGTATTGATTTAAAAACCTCAGAAAAAGGTATAACATTGAGTTAAAGTTTTGAATACAGTTTATTTCTAAGTTGATATACATGCAAAGAATTGTGTTTTAATACAAATACCTAAACTTTCCCTGGTTGTTGGGAATTCATTATTGCTATACGGGGTGTGGAGGGTTGATGTGTCAGATTAAGATTTATATTCATTTATTATAGAATAGAGTGTACACATTAGAAAAGGTGTTTGACTACACTTAGTATTACCTCAGTTAACAAGCTTACACATAAGTATACCATTTAAAAACATTAATCTAGTTAGTGACAGTTTATGACATTGAAACACGTACAAGGGAAATTGCAACCATAGACATTGAAGTTGAATAGGGTAAGAGAACCCAGGGCGTCTTTTGCCCCACTAATTATATAGGCAAAAGTCCACTACACGTGTATCATTCATTCTTCATGATTTCTTAACATTTTCATTATGGAAACTGCATCCTATTCTTTCACCTTACTTAAAGCCATCAATGCTGCATTTATAAAGGGCAGCACAACACGACTATCAACAACAATATAAAATAATTCACTTACAAAACCTAGGAAAAAAATCTGCATTACTAATAATTCATTATAACTGGAATAATAATAACATTATATAGATAAGGCTGCATTTTTATGAATACATTAATAAAACCTTAAGACTGACTAATTAATACTTATAAATTGGTGTATAATGCATGATCAGCATTTGCATTGAAAAAGCAAGTGTATCACTTATTAGTAATTATAACAATAATAAAAATGTAGCTATAACTGTTGTTATAACAAAGTATAGGTCTTTATGTGTCGTTATAAATGTGTTTATAGAGCACTGATACTTGCTTATAAATAATTATATATGGTGCTATTATTCATTATAAGCATGGGTGTCATAGTAAGTGCTACCATATGTGCTATTAGATTTGGAGAGAGAGTATATGGAGAAAGGTAGTTTTGACGTTAGTATAGGAGTGAGATGGGAGGAAATAAAGAATAAAATAAAATGAATTAACATTAGGTACTGTAAGGCAAGGGGAAAAAGTTGATGAAGAAGGAGAGGAGATTAAGGGAAAGATTGAGGGAAGATGAAGAGGGATATAGTATGGAGAAATATACGGATGTGAAAATGGAACTAGAGAGGTATGAGCAGGAGAAATGTAGGGAAGTGATCCTGAGGAGCAAGGCAAAGTATGCACTGGAAGGCGAAAAGTGCACACAGTACTAATAGGACTAGAGTAAAGGATGCAGAGTAAGGCATACATACACTAAATAAATACAACGAAGGGAGAAGTAACTAAAGACTATGTGGAGATACTTGAGAGGGTACAAGAGTTCTGTGGGGCGTTATACCAGAGTGGAAGTATGGATGAAGTACTGGAGAGTGTGGAAAGGGGGCTGAGTGAGGAGGACAAGACATGGTGTGATACGGAAATAGAGGAGAAGTAGGTGACAGAAGCGACAGAGGGTTTGAGAAGTGGGAAAAGTCCTGGAAATGATGGGATAGGGATAGAGTGGTACAAAGTATATGAAAAGGAGGTAGAACCAGTGCTAGTAAAAGTTTTTAAGGATATGGAAAGAACAGGGGCTGTGCAGAATAGAATGGTAGAGGGAGTGATAACTTTAGTGTTCAAGAAGGGGAACAAGTTGGATTTAGAGAATTACAGGCCAATTAGTATATTGAATGTGGACTATAAAATACTCGCCAAATTGTTAGTAAATAGAATGAAGAGAGTAACAGGAAATATAAGTCCACCAACACAGAGTTACAGCATACCAGGCAGACATATTGCTGACACGACAGGGACAATTAGGGATGTGATAGAACATATGATGCGGGATTGGACGGGAGAAATAGTGCTAGGAATAGCTTGGAACAAGGCCTTTGACAGGGTTGAGCATACGTTTTTGTACAGGGTTTTTAGAGAAGTTTGGATTTGGGGAGAGAATGGTGGCATGGGTGATGAGACTCTATGGAAGGACAAGGAGTTGTGTTAAGGTAAACAGAGTGTTAACAGATACATTTGAAGTGGGGAGATCGGTAAGGTAGGAATGCCCTCTATCAGCATTATTATATGCTATTGCAGTAGAACCCCTGGCTACACTAATTTAGAGAGACAAAATAGGTAATAGGAATTGATTTGTTATATGGAGGGAGATGTGTAATCAACTAATATGTTGATGACACAACAATAACACTGAGGGGTGGAGGTACTGTGGTAAGGGTAATGGAGTTAGTTTCAAAGTACAGGAAGGCATCGGGGCGAAAATAAAAACGGACAAATTGGAGTTAATGTATATCGGTACAATAGAGAGAGTTGATGTAGGTTTGAGGGTGGAGGTAAAGTATATGAAAGTGTTGGGAGTGTATTTAGGGGTGGAATCTAAGGAGGCCAGGGATGTGACCTGGGCAGGGGTGATCAATAAAATAAGAACAGTATGTACAGCATGAAGGGTGAGAAAGTTAAGGTTAAAAGGGAATAGGTAAATAAAGTTTATAAAAGAATTAAATCTAGCATTCCTTGAGAATGGGCAAATGGCATTGAAAAGAAATGTGTGGGGGAAAAAAAAACAGAAAAAGGCATGCCTGATACGTGAGGGAGGGCGAGAAGAAATATAAAATGAGGAATATTGGTGTGAAGAAAGTGTATGGTTGGTTAATAGTGGATGTGGTAAAAGAGCCACGGTAGAAAAAGTATAGAGCAGAGTGTTTGGAGATTTGGATGTAAAGGAAATATGGTCAAATGTGAATTTAAAATAGTATAGAGTGTGAAAATAATGATTTTTTAATAAGGCATAATAGAATCTATTCGTGCTAAATAAAATAAATAATTATGTGAATGTGATGTGTTATGTATTTTAATAGTGGTCATGAGAATTTCATGCATTAGTTTTTGGAATGTGGTGCTTTAATTTTAATTTTTTTAAAAGCTTTGTTAAAAGAAAATGGGTGTGGGGCGTTGGATTTGGAGGGAGGGTGGAGGGAAATATTTTTGCTCGGTTTGTTCAAAAAGGGGAAAACGTGGAACTTTTGCTTGGTGAATTTTGTATTAAGCCATGACAGATTAACGTTTGTCCTCAGGAGAGGAAAGCAAAAAAAAATAAAAGATTTACTTAGAACAATAATGAAGAGAAGTGGAACTAAGTTGTAAATATGGTAGGGAGAAGGTGGAGGAGTTCTTTGTATGTGGGAATAAGTTTATTAAGGAGGAAGAGGGGCGAGGCATATTGTTAAATTGGTAGATGTTTTAGTTATTCGGGTTGGGATTCGGGTACGTCTATTGAAATTTTTGCAAGTTAGATACGTAAAAGAGTCCTGTCCATATAAAATACTGTCCATATATGTTTTTGTAAGAAATGAATAGATGAACAAGTAAATCTGTAAGTAGTTACATCATACACTTTCTGTCAAACTGTCAATCAAAGTAGTGTGCGCTGATTTATAGCCCTTTGTGCTTCTCTGGCCGCCATTTCTGTAGGTACACATAATTTATGACCAGGGGTGGGGGTAACCCTATCGACTGTATCAGTGGGTCAATCTGGCTCCTGTGTGTCTGGGCATTGGTGGAGAGGGGTGTGTAGCCCCCCTCCCAACAAAGGTGTTTATGTTAATGAGTGTGGTTTTTTGGGTGGGGGTGGAATTTGCCGGGGGTGGAAAAGCATATCAATGTTTAATATTGGGCATGCGTTTGTATTACTGTGTGGGGGTATTTCGTTTGTGTAACCACATTGTTAGAAAAAGCATGATGTTTGAATGTGTACATATAGGAGTAGAATATTTGTTTTGTGAAATAAATGAAAACAAATGATTACGTTTTTAGGGAGCCCGGTTTGCATTTGAATAAAAAGTTTAGGAGATAAAGCGTTTTTTTAAAAAAAGAATCTGTTTAAAAGAATCACACGTATTACATACCTTCTAAACATTCACCTTTAGGAGGTAAAAAATGATTTAAAGAGCTGTTTAAAAAGAATCGCACGTATTACATGACTTCTAAACAAAGATCCTTATGAGGTAAAAATGTTAAAGTGTTGGTTAAAAGAATAGTCGTACTGTTTAAACTAGAAGATAAGTTTTCGCGAGATGTCTTCCATTCGCTGGGTTAAAGCATTAATAATGTTAAAACAGAATCACCTCTTTCTCTCTCTAAACCGCGCCCATACATACGTGTTTCAGACACATCTCTCTCTCTCACTCACTCACTCACTCACTCAGACAGTTTCTGTAGGCTATGTGCCCCTAATTTATGACTCTACAAGTCTGTTCTGTATGTGTACCTAATTTATGATCTTTGTGTTTTTTCCTGAACGACGACAGTTTGTATGTAGTCTAATTTATGATCTTTGTGTTTTTCCTGACCAAGAGTTTTGTGCGGGAGACACTTATTTTATGACCGGGGTCATGGTGTAATCCTATCAGTTTGTTTATGATAATGAGTTGGTGTCTGGGGATGTTAATGGCTTTTAAATATCATCTTAAGACATTGTAGTTAAAACACAGAAGACAGTCTGTAACTATCTGATACAATGGCTGCTCCAAGAACTTCTAATATCCCTAGAATACTGTCCTGCATCACACCTTTAAGAGACTCTGATGAAAAGCATGAGGAGTTAACTTTTACTCCAAGAAAAATACAACATGTTACTTTGTCAAAAATTCTTCGTGAGAATGACATTGTAAAGGAGCTGATGTTTAACCCTGAGGAGGACGTTACCAACTCCGGAGAACCTCTCTTAAGACCGCCCTCATGCTGCAGTGATTAAAACGGGGTTACAGTGAACACATATACAAGATGTCTCAAGATTCTGCTACAGCAACTCCCCGGAGACAGCGCAGGCCTTGCCTGATGAGAATGCAACAACAATAGAATCCCTCCCACAAACATGTGACAACAGTTGGCTAAATAATTTCTGCAAGGAATTAGGATATCACAGCCTAAGTTTCCTCACAACTCTGTACGGAATCAGTGGTACGTTAACTGGTGCATCTGCCTACGTCGGTATTGACGACACAGACGGCTGTATTTGATCTGACGCATTCAAGATTATAAAAGCGACAGTCGTGGTCCTTCTGGAACATCTTATCAACAAAAAGCTGAAAGAGCTCTGTTTTAGGTGCGAAGTGAATCACCCAAGTCAGATTTGACAAGCGTTTCTGTTCGAACCTGACACATATTTCTTTGACAAATACTTTGAGGAACTATCGCGTGATCTGGTCAAACCCGGACTTAAACATTTCATCGCTCAATTATTGAGTTGGTGTGGTTTGAGGATTAACCCCCAGAGAGTTCAAGGATTGGTGGATGCCCTTCTGCACGAGCTGCGCAACGCAGTGTACATCATGCAAAGGCTTCACGAAGTGAGAGAGAAACTTTTGGATGTCAGCAGCGAGCACATCGTCTATGACGCCGTGGACAGCTGGAAGGGGATCGCACCAGTTGTTTGAGATGGGAAATGCGTGTAGTGCTACAGGATTAGCAAAGAGTCTGCTTAAGCGCCATATTAGGTGCAAGATGTCCAGCATGATGTACAAATGCCTTACAGACTGTGCTGATGTACCTGTCGCTGTAAATGGATGCGATGTTGAACCGAGACGTTTAACAAATCTTGTGAAGCAGATGTGTCTTGTGTGAGGTACAGTGTGCGATTGGTCTGACTTATTGCATATGTGTATTAATGCATGCCATCCGATTTGGGCTTCTATGACAAAAATACTAGATCTTGTGACAATGTGGCAGATGTGTTAGAATTGTAGACATTTTTTATATGTTATACGCGCATGATTTATGTGTAATCCTTCTGTCGAGAAATGAGCAGACTGTTGTCTGTGAAATAATCCATATATTTATCACATATATGGTTGTGAAAAACACTGATGTGTATTAAATTTCTACACTCCCTCGATGATGTATGATAACGTTTGTGTTCTTTTACTGAAATAAATACCATTACATTTAAGACCATCTGAGTTATTCTTTTGTGGAGGCTAAAGTGTCGATATGTCAGAAGAAATGAAAAAAGTGTATTACACTCCTTCAAATGCAGGGTCTTTGTTTGTGGTAAAAAAAAACATTTAAAAGACGGGGTTTTAAAAGAAACATTTTTGAAGCATGACAAAAAAGTACAACATACATCATTTTGCAACAGCCACCGATTTAAAAGCATGCATCGTCGAACGGTTTAATAGAACCTTAAAAGGGCGGATGTGGAGATATTTAACTGCTGCAAACTCCAAATGCTATATTGATATTCTACAAGACATCACGGATGGATACAATGCCAACTATCACAGGAGCGTTAAGATGAGACCTATTGATGTGAACAAAGAAAATGAATCTGCGGTGTATAAAACATTATATGGACCTAAAAATAGGCCCACCATAACCCCCAAAATGACAAAAAAAAAATTGTGAACAAAAACAAAACATTTAAAGTGGAAAAAATTTTAAACAAGAAGAAACAAGGCCGAAAAACAATGGTTTTGGTTAGATGGCTCGGATGGCCCTCAAAATTTCGCATCATGGATTGACCAGAAAGAATTGGTCGATATGCAGACCCCATAAAACAAACGAAACCTCATGATAACACACATTCATGTAAAATTCATGTTTTAATGTAACGCTTCCCTGTAATGCCTCAACGACTGTTTATCCAGAAAATCGTATCTTGTGTTATACAACTCGATTATCAAAAACTAACAATCTAAAAGGAGAGTGGCAAGTCGGGTACAGGTGTGCTACAATTACAGACTCGGACAAAAGATGAATTCTGTTTGATGTGGAGCAACGCTGTAGCCAGTGAGTGAGAGAGTGTGTGTGTGTGTGAGTGAGTGCGTGAGTGAGTGAGAGAGCGAGAGTGCGTGAGTGAGTGAGTGAGCGAGAGAGAGAGTGTGAGTGTGCAAGTGTCGGAGTGAGTCTTCTCTTGCATCTCCTGCATGTAGTCGATGACCAAGCGGAATGGGGATGGTTGCTCCTCCCATGCTTCGCGGGCCACGTCTAGCAGTCCTTGAGGATCGCCGTCCGAAGAGGAGCTCGAAGGGAGTGAACCCCGTGGATGCCTGGGGCACTCCCAGACGGCGAACAGCACATAGGGAAGGAGGAGGTCCCAGTTCCTTCCTTCCTCGTCTACCACCCGGCGCAACATCTGTTTTAGCGTCTGGTTGAAAGTCTCGTCCAGTCCATCAGTTTGCGGGCGGTAGACAGACGTCTTGAGGGGTTTCACCTGTAACAGCCGACACAGATCAGATCAGACATTAGTTTGGATATAAAAGGCGTACCTTGGTAAGTCAAAATGTCCTTTGGGATTCCCATGCGACTGAACAGGAGTACCAGTTCTCTGGCGATGTTGTGGGAGGTGGCTTTGCGTAGTGGCACAGCCTCAGGGTACCGGGTGGCGTAGTCCATGATGACAAGTATATACTCGTGGCCCCGGGTGGACTTGAGGAGCCTTCAAGCGGTCCTTCAGCTTCTCCAATGAGTTTATTGCCCCAGGTGGCCCCGAGCGGATTGGCATGGGCCAGGTGCATCAGAGCCTGCATTCTGGCTTTGGGGATGACCAAGAGAGAGTGTGTGAGTGAGAGTGAAAGTGCGAGAGCGAGAGTGCGCGCGAGAGAGCGCGTGAGTGAGAGAGAGAGAGAGCACGTGAGTGAGTGAGATAGAGAGCGCGAGGGTGAGAGAGAGAGTGAGAGAGAGACCACGAGAGAGACCGCGAGAGTGCGCGAGAGAGAGAGAGAGAGCACGAGAGAACATAAGTGAGAGCATGAGTGAGTGTGAGAGTGAGAGAGTGAGTGAAAGAGAGTGAGGGAGGGAGTGAGAGAGCGACTGAGTGAGAGAGCGTGAGAGTGCGTGAGTGAGTGAGAGTGTGCGTGAGTGAGAGCGAGTCTGTGAGTGAGAGAGAGAGAGAGAGTGTGTGAGTGAGAGAGAGAGAGTGTGAGTGAGAGTGTTTGTATGTGAGTGAGAGAGAGAGAGAGAGAGAGAGAGAGAGAGTATGTGTATATATGTGAGAGTGTGTGAGTGAGTGAGTGTGTGTGTTAGCCTCACCATCTTTCATGTTGAAAAATCACTCAGAATGCCTGCCAGAAATGTTAAAGTGTACACACACACACACACACACACACACACACGGTTGGGTTGGCGGTTCGATTCCTGGCCCGGGTGACTCCACATGTTGAAGTGTCCTTGGGCAAGACACTGTACCCCAAGTTGCTCCCGATGGTAAGCTAGTGCCTTGCATGGCAGCTCCTGTTGCCATGGGTGAATGGGTTGAGACACAGTGTAAAGTGCTATATAAGTGTGCCATTTACATTACCTTTATCTTTGTAATGTTCTTCCCTATTTGTGGATATTCTTGAGTGAAATAGATGAGGCCACATAGGGAACACATGAAGCAGTGATGAGAATGAAATTTCTAATAACATCAGAAATACATTAATATTTTCATATTACAAATCAATTTGTGTACTTTAACGTTATATAATATACATAGCAGTATATTTATCATCATGATCATCATCATCATGTGTGAATATGCTTTAAATATTTTGGTGTGCTGTCTGTATACCGTGTCTCTTTCCGTCTGGCTGGCCGGCGCGCACACATATATAGTGAAATCGGAGCAGCGTTCAAAGTTCTAGACCTGTCCTGGTGGTATGCGTGACCATTTTCCCCGTTTATGACGCCGTGAATGTCGAGTTTTTAAACCTTGTGGTATCTGAGAAGGCCTCTGTATTCATTTAACGGAGTTGTATTGAATCATTGCTGTATCTAACCTTTGCATTTTGGTAAGTAAATAAATGGCTTTTATCCAAAGTGCTTTACACTGTGTCTCATTCACACACACACAAATGGTATCAGAGCTGCCATGCAAGGCTCTAACTTGCCATCAGGAGCAACGTGGGGTCCAGTGTCTTGCCCAAGGACAATTCGGCATGTGGAGTCATGTGGGCTGAGAATCAAACTGCCAACCCTACGATTAGTGGATTAGTGGACAACCCACTCAACCACCTGAGCCACGGCCGCCATTTTGTTTGCTTATGTAGCGTGTTTTAATAATGGACATTGTCACAAAGCAGCTGTACAGATATCTGGATATATTATTTCAATGTAAACTTACAAGCAACATTTCCATGTCAAGAATTGAGGGTATGTTCCTTAAAAAGTAAATAATAATAATAATAATAATAATAATAATAATGCTGGTAAACAGTTCCGAAACTCCGTGTATTGTTTTTGATATGTCAAAACTAGACAGCGCAAGCCAAGAGAGTGACCATCATGCCCAAGGATATTCAGCTGGCCCGGCGTATTCGCGGAGAGCGCGTGTAAACCACAACTCCGTCTAATATACACAAAGGCTCTTTTAAGAGCCACTTCATCCTCTCAGAAAACAGCTAATTTTCTTTCTTGGGCTGTTTGAATATTTAGAACGTGGTACAGAGAGAAGGGGACACGTGTCTAGGAGTGGCACCTTGAGGGTGTTTGTGCATGTATTTGCCAATGGGAAGGGTGAATTGGAAAAAACACAATGCATGGTAGCGGTGCTATTCCAGCAGGTGGAAGTGATGTCAGGCCAGTAGCAAGCATCAGTACATTCTCGAGTGACACTTCAATTTGGTGTTCTACAAGGACAAACAAAAATAATTTGGAATTTCGAACATAGCTAGAAAAAAATACCACAAAATGTCTATCATTTACTTTCTTCGGCGGAACACAAATTGAGAAATTTAGAAGAATAACCTGCTTACTCTTTTTCATACAACAGTAATAGATAATTGAACAATGGATCTACTAGCTTTCAAGCTTCAAAAAGGTCACAAAATATTGTAACTGTATTCCATTACAACCTGTACATTTACACGGACAGCAATAATCTAATTATTGACCTTATTCTGAATAAACAAACATAGATCGATTAGCGGCACACGTTATAACATCTCCACACCACACCGTCCCCTCCAGGGTTTCCCGTATCAACATACAGTTCATCTTCATTATGGGACCGTATACGGATTTGGGTGTTTCATTTTTAATTTTGCGAAAAGCTTCGAGTGCAGTTAATTATGTCATGTTATACATGCTAATAGACTGCTTGAAGCTGTGGGATGCCTCTGAAACTATACTATAAATAGTAGGTAATACATGGTTTAGGACGCAGCCGTGCTCTCTTCTTTGTCGTCAAAAGGTTGACCACTGCCGTGTGTGTCCTGTGGCAACATGTGGCAAAAACTCCCACAGGACATTAATACTGTGACTTAAAGTGTGTACATGTCTATCAGTACGTTTACATGGTCTCATATATCAAGAAGGTACTCTGGACTTCAGTTCCCATCAGCCACTGCACTGTACTACATCAGTGTCACATGACCACCTGCACCTGAATCACATTTCTGTTAACAAGCACGCTTATAATATAGCCACTGTTTGCACTGCTTCCTTGTCTTACGTTTGTCTTACATTACCGTTGTCCATGTTACCGTGATTTGGTTCTGTTAGTTTATGTTTAGTCCTTGCCACAGTGTTTTGCATTAGTCATAGTATCTTTTGTGTTTTGTTGGTTTATTAAATAAAACGTTTAAAATCTGCGATTGCTTCTGTACCCATCTTTGAGACGTGACACATGGACAACAATAATCCGATATTAACCCGATTGAGACGATACTCTGATTAAGAATGTAGCATGTGAACAGAGATTATTGATGACCTTAATCTGATTAAAGTCATAACTGAAGTAAACACAAATAGAAATAAGACGTGGCGTATTCCTGTTTTAGTCGCATTATCGACGTGCGTTACAGACTTTAACACACCTCACTCACACTATTAATGTCATGTGGGAGTTTTCACCGGATTTTGCGACAGGACACAATCACACATGGCAGTGCACAACCGTTTCACTGCAAACAAGAGAGCACGGCTGCGTCCCAAACCGCGTACTTACCTACTGTGAATACTCATGTACATGTGTTTTTTTTTTTTTTTTTTTTTTTTAATAAATTTGTAAAAGATTTCAAACCAACTTCTTTTACATTGTCATTATGGGGTATTGTTTGTAGAATTTTGAGGAAAATAATGAATTTAATCCATTTTGGAATAAGGCTGTAACATAACAAAATGTGTCAAAAGTGAAGCGCTGTGAATACTTTCCAGATGCACTGTACACCCACTATAAATTACTTTGGGACCAGCTGGTTAAAAGTAAGAAGAGGGAGGTGAGTTTTATGGTCTAGCATCGTCTGTGTCGACAATGAAGGCCATTATGTTTATCGGATCACCAAAAAACTAAATCTTTCTTCCCCTACAGCTTTTGGGAGGACTACACCTCAAAACATACTTACATTTACATTTATTCACTTAGCAGAAGCTTTTATCCAAAGCGACTTACAAATGAGAAAGATACAAGCAAAGCGATATATCAAGCAGAGAACAATACGAGAAGTGCTAGTGACAAGAAGTACTTGTAAATGAAAATAGAAAACATGCAGGGTAAATCCATGAAAAATGCAGCCAAACTGTGACACAAGGGTAAAATTCCAGAAGAAGGATATGGGTCAAATGCATGTAACAAGGACACAAAAATGTCTTCTAAAAAATAGGACAACGTGACAAGTCAGCAAATGACAAGAAGTTTGAAAATAATCAACAATTTGGAACCATCTTGAGATCTGTTAATTTGAATATTTAAATAACTCTTCAGTCTATTTCTGATCCTATCAAAAAGAAAGATTCAGAAGTCGAGATTTTCTTGGAAACAGAATTGTAAGAAATTACAGACTGCCTCTCAGCAGATTCCACCCCGAAGTTTGTTAGGATAAGCTTGTTCCCCAAAAAGGCAGAATTACCAAAGGGACAATTTATCTGGATCTCAGCAATATGTGTATAATATCACCTAAAGTGACATTCACACAGTTATAGCATGGGAGCAGCAGTGGGACATCAAGAACCATCCCTGAACAAAGGGCTACATGACTGTAATTAGCATTCAGAAGGACATTTGTCTCGATAATCCCATCATCATTTGGGGTCACACCTGTAACAACATCCATACTGTGAGAACGGAAAGTGATTGAATCAAATGCTATCCTTAATTTACATTTAGGATGAAACTTAATTTACATTACATACAGAAAACCTGGTTTGAAACAGTATAAATGTCTGTGTTGATATTATTCGAGGTTCACTTTGACTCCAACGAACCCAACCCAGATAGCAAGATTTGTCTGGCCCACTTGTGGGCCACATACTTGCTTAAGTTCTGGCCCAGTATATGCCTGGGTCAAAAACTGGCCCACACACTCAATATTCTTAACAAAATAAGATTGATCATCATAATCCCATGTTGTTCTTTATTTAGTTCTGTCCTGAATAAGCTATTTCACATAACAGATGTTTACATATAGTCCACAAGATAATAGCTGAATTTATAACAATTACCCCATTCAAAAGTTTACATACGCTTGATTCTTAATGCTGTGTCGTTACCTGGATGATCCACGACTGTGTTTATGTTTTGTGATCGTTCTTCATGAGTTTCTTGTTGAGATGTTGAGATCCATCTTTTCACACTGAGGACAACTGACAGACTCGTACACAACTATTACATAAGGTGCAAACGTTCGGTGATGCTCAAGAAGTGAACATTAGTGCCAGGGGGTGTAAACTTTTGAACAGGTCTAAATTGTTATTTGGTCTTCTGGGAGATATGTAAGTATCTTATTTAGCTTCTGAAGGGCAGTACAAAATAATTTAAAAAAAAAAAAGGTCTTTAAACAAACTAATAATTTACACAGATCATCCTGTTCAAAAATTTACACCCCCCTGGCTCTTAATGTATCTTCTTGAGCATCAGTGAACGTTTGCACCTTTTGTAATAGTCATGTACGAGTCCCTCAGTTCTCCTCAGTGTGAAAAGATGGATCTCAACATCATATAGCTGCTGTTGGAAAATCCTCAAATATGCAGAATATGCTGCAAAAGTAAATAATGTGCAGGACCTGGAGGATTTTTCTGAAGAACAGTGGGCAGTTTAACTGCTCAGAACAACCAAGAGACTCATGAACTATCACAAAATATAAAAACAGTCATGGGTCATCCAGGTAACGACACACAGTATTAACAATCAAGGGTATGTAAACTTTTGAATGGGGTAATTTTAAAAAACTCAACTATTGTCTTGTGGACTATATGTAAACATCTGTTATGTGAAATAGTTTATTCAGGACAGGACAAAATAAACAAAATGGGATTTTTATGATCAATCTTATTTTGTTAAGAGTATTAAGATTTTGTAAATTCTGCAAGGGGTATGTAAACTTTCTACCGCAACTGTATACCCACCCAGCTACCAACAGACACACACACACACACACACACACACACACACACACACACACACACACACACACACACACACACACACACACACACACACACAAAACAAATTCAACCACTTAAAAACAGCAAGGACTTTTATAAACAATTACAAATAGAATATAATATGAACATTTTAACAAATTAACAAATAGCGCAAAAAAAAAACACCACAGTTAAAACACTCTACATACCTTCCTTTTGCAAAAGTCTTCTCGCCCACACTCTCGATCTGATTCCAGCTGGAGCCACCTCGTCATGGTCCCCTCGACCTCCATCTCTGCAGCATTAGCCGTGAGGAGGTTTCTATGAACTGCAACTTTGGAATAAAGCAATACATATCGTACAGTCATTATGAATCTTAAGCATTAATTACACTTATACCATGGTCAGTGTGAATACTGGATTCTGATTGGCTGGAAGGTGTGCATTATAACTGTTTATTGCACAGGTAGTTCCAGCCAGTTTGATCACCGTTATAATTTCTAAATATAAATCTTATCACACTAATGTATCTCTGTGTCCGATTTATTTCAGACAAAATTCCAGATCTAACGACCTAACTTATGGAAATTAACGGTTATTTTAAACTTCTAATCAAAGTTTGTGCTTCTAAACCAATGACAGCTTTAACGTTATTAATTGTGAAAAGACCATGGTATAAGCGGGGTAAAACAAGTGGTTCATTTCCTCCACATCATGCATTAAAATCGTTTAATGCACATCTAGCCATGAATTACCCCTTACATATCAACTAAGAGAGACAGCTAATGCTGTATGTAAACACATATACTTACCAATCACGACCTCTCCGAGTTGGAGAGCGGACAGTGACGTTTTTCCATTGATTCCCCTCCAATTGAGGTTTTTTTTCCAGGGAGTTAGCAACCCTCTTCAATATGCGCCAGGTGTAGTCGAGCACATCCACCCTGTCAATAAGCGCCAACCAGTTTACCTGAAACCGATTTAAAAAACAAAAATAATATACACTAATATAAAAATAAATAATTAATAAACATGTAATGCCTGGTCAACTGTGTCAGTGCTTCTCACTACTCCTGCAGTTACCCTGCCCTGTGGGTTTTCCATGTTTTCCTCCTCTACCAAAGATTAGGTCATAACTGTTCCCTCATATCAAAGTGGTGTCGAACGTTGTGCTTTGAGTACGAGTGTGTCCTTTTGAGAAAAAAGAAATGCTCTCAGTCGCTGTGTAATTGTGCAAGCAATTCTTAACAAAAAAGAAAAAAAAATCTCACCAGTTTTTGCTTATAATCTGGGCTCTGTTGCATCCTTTGCTTCAGACTACGCAGTTGAGGAAGGTCTGGCAGGGGCAGTAAATCTTCATTAATATCTAAAGGCTGCACCTGGACCTCCTGTAGTTGAAGCAATCTCAGTAGTTTGTTGGTCCAGCACCATCTCTAATTTAGTCAACACCTCCCTCAGCATGGCTATGATAAAGAAGTTAACAATATTTACAAATGATACACACTACAAAACTATACAACTCCATCCTTAGTCTTATTCCTAACCTACACAATTCCAATAAGATGGCTGAGTGGAAATCACAGCTGGCCCTATCTGGTTCTGATGATTACCGGAGGCTCCTCGTAAAGTCTGACAGCCTGGCAGTGCTACAAGAGAACACTGTGTTAAGGGAAGTGAGGAAACATGTTCTACAAAATTAATACCTACAAAAGAAAGTCAATCAGAAAGCAGAAGAATACACTCACATGGCATATCGTCCATCGGCTGCCAGTTCTGCAGCATCTCTGGGAACGAGCCGTGTGCTGCTGGTGGTGGTGGTGCTGCTGGTAAAGTGGTGGTGGGAACAGGGGGGAAAGTGGTGTTTGGGGTGACTGTAGGGAAGTTAACAGTGGGGGCATGTTGAAGAATTTGTTTGGGTCCACAGCATGCTGCAAACTGTGTGGGCTTTCTGACAGAACATATTAAATTAGCATTAGCTCCATGTTCCAGAAAGTTCTAACCAAACATTCAGGAAAAAAAGTAAATTGGACCAAAAAGTAAAAAAAAAAAAAAGTCGTAAATGAGGAAAAGGAAGGAATAAACGAGGATTTGTGTCTTGTAGAGCAATGAAAACTTCATAAAAAATATGTCGAGCTGTGAGAATCAGCATTTGTCACTATGATGCCAAACGTTCTGCGTCTCCCGACTCTGCTGTTATCCCGAAGAAACACTGAGAGATCAAGGTTTTGTTTGTTTACATCAGATGTACTGGAGCTGTGAATAAATAGACTAACAGATATCTTAAAGTAGCAAGATAACGTGTAGTCATTGAACAGGGGTGAATAGCTATTGAATTGCAGTACATAATTCAATAAGGTTTGAGAATGGAAGAGCTGATCGTTAAATACATCGCCAAGCACGGCTCACAGGGAATGTATGACGGGATAGAGAATGTTGCTGATAAGCCGTATGAGTGGGCTATCTCCCGGTTTGAAAATTATCCCCAAATGCCTAGAAATAAAAAAGGAAAAGTTGCAAATGCGCTTCAAGTGGTTTTTGCCTCATATAAAGTGACTAAGTGAAAACTAGATGAAATGGAGGGAGAAAATGCGCGGCTTCATTCTAGACTCAGTCACGGCTTAATTCCTACTAAAATGTACCAGGCTAGTGAAAAGATCTGGAAAGAGGAAAAGATCAGAATGCAGAAGGATATTGCATGTCTTAAAACTAACAATAGCATGCTTAGATCATCCGTTGAAACACTGTCCCGTGAGTTGGATGAAGCACAGGCTGCTTCTCAATTTATGATAAATAGTACAGTTGAGAAAAACACCTTTGAGAGATCTGTGGGTGCCATGCTTTGTAACAGAGTTTCAGGTTTTCAGGAAGTCGGTGATGGGGGTTGGGAGAGAGATCCTCTCACCCATTTAGCAGTAGTCAACACTCTGACTTCACAGTTAGATTTCCCATGGCACCAGTTCACTCCACTACTACCATGCATAATAGTGAAGAAGGGGAGGGGCCAATGACACACGATGGTCAGAGGGTTTAATCTAAACAAACTAGAAGCTGTGATTAAGAATATTGGAAAATTTGACCCCATCAAACAGAATCCTTTAGAGTTCTGGAAAAACCTGGAGCAATATTCAGATGTATACAACTTTACAGATGGTGACGCATGCGTGGTTCTGACTCTGTGTCTGCCCGATACTCTGTCCGGAGCCTTACATGAGAAAGTGAAGGTCAGAACTGCAAATACATTGGAAAGGAAACAGGGATTGCTTGAAGTTTTAGGAATGATGTCAGTTGACTGGGATAAAATAGCTGAGATGACCATGAGGAAAGGGGACCACCCAGTGGCATTTTCAGAATGGTTATTGGAGGCGTTTAAAACGTTCAGTGGTAATCCTGATATTACTCAGGATGATGTCAGCGTCAAATCTGCCCTACTTAGCAAGTGTGACCCACTCACTCATTCTGCTGTGGCAATGCATGTGACACATCTCTCCAAGTATAGTGACATTATTGCAAAAATGACACAGTTTTATAACATTAATGCTATTTCAAAGAAATCTTATCCCATGTCAGCAATAGGCATTATAAAGCCCTATCCGAATGGAGGTCGCAAGGTTTCCAGGATAAACCAGGGCCATGCTACTGGAGACAAAAAGGAGAGCCCACCTCCTCCTAACCCTGATAACCCCCCAGTGTGCTATTCATGTGGCAAAGAGGGACACAATTCTAGGGAATGCAAAGTTTTTTCTAGGAGAACAGCTCCTAACATTGATCTTAACCAGTTACAGGCTGCGGTTAACAGACTGAGCAAGGAGAATGAGGTACTGTGCGCTCACATGGAGAAGCAGAGCTTTAAAGCCATGTCTTCTTCAGCATAGGGATTACAGGCCTCCATTTCACATGTAGCACAATGTCACAAGATAATCACAGTAGGCCAATCGTAAATGTCGCTGTTGGAGGCCGAAGCGATGATTGGTTAGTTGATTCTGGTGCTTCATTAACAATTCTTCATTCTGACAATCCCCTACACAATGGTAAAGACACAATAACTTTAGAAAGGTTTGACGGAACAATTTCTCTTGCATCCTAGACAGAAAATATGCCGTTCCAAACTGCCAAAGATGATTTCAAAGACAAAGCCTGGTGCAGTAGAAGTGGTGATGGTCACGATATATTAGGTTCAGACACTATGATTAAGCGTGGCTATATCATTGACTATGGCAACAATTGCATTTGGCGTAATCCTCAGAGTAAAGATAAGCTTGTGGAGATTTTTGATGTACATGTGATCAAAAAGGCCGAGGATTATGACTTACATACCTTGTTATCGCTGGAAGATTCTGAATGATCAGAACGATTGGATCAGATCAGAGGTGTTTTTGTTAATCCAAAGCAGGATTGTGGCTGTGTTGATACTAGTGTGATGGAAGTGAAGGTTCACGGAGGTGACCCACCCTCTCTCAGACAGTACAATTATCCAGATGCTGCAAAGCCTTATGTACAGTGTACTGTGGATTCTGTTAGAACAGAGTATTAACAGGCCTTCCGTTTTCAAATAAAGCTTTATTGAGAGATTTCACAAATCATTACATAGACTTATTGACATTTGTATGTCACAGTAGTTCGATACAGTTAAATCGCACACATGTATTCACATTAATTTACCACATATTTACACTTGTGGTCACATCAATTTATGCCATATTTACATTTACACCAATTTACCACATATTTACACCTCACATCTCTTCAAAAACACAATAAAGTCCATGGGTGTTTATTTTTTGTTATTCTGCCGTTTTTCTTTTGTCTTTGTAATTCACTCACAATCTGTTTAAAGACCCTCTCAGCAGGGATGTGGCCCTGATTAATAATCATATTACACCTTGTTTTCCAGAGTTTATAATTGACGGTGCATATAACAAACCAGTAAATGTATTTTACTTTTTTTTGGATGAAAAATTTCATACCTCATGGTTTTCTCACATATATTTATATCCAGTCCAATGTTTTTCAGTTTTTGCCATATTTCCGCTGAGCATGAGCAGTGTATTAAAAGGTGGTCAGTGGTTTCCTCCTCATTACCGTTATTAACAGGAAATTCTGTCGTGGTAACAAAACAGCTCCATTTAACTATACACCGAACCGCTAATCTATTAACACTTATTAACCATACAACATCACCAACATGTTCTGTGATATCTTTTGTATTAATATTTTAATACACTGCTCACTTTCAGTTATTGTGAGGTGTTAATATTCTACCATACCTCCATATTCATATTCAGTTCTTTTTTTATAAATACTTTTGCTGCATAAATGAACCCAGTCTATCCAAACAAAGTTTATTCATTGTGTCTAATTCTGTTTTCTTTTCATTAAAACTGTAATGTCATCTGCATAAGCAGTAATTTTAATTACTTTCCCGGTTGATGTTGTGACTCCTTGTATTCTCGGCTCGTTTTTAATCTTGTGTAATAAAGAACTGATTGTGATAATATAAAGTGCTGTGCTTAAAGGACAGCCCTGTTTTACCCCTCAGTCAATTTCAAAACATCAGTCAAACATCCGTTAACGTTGATCTTAGATTTTTTATACAGTGTTTTAATCATGTTAATAAACTTCTCCGGAAAGCCGTAATGGTCCATCACACACCATAAATATTCTCGCGATATTAGATCGAATGTTTTTTTTGGCCAAGCCCACAATAAAGAAATTTTTATCCGGTGCGTTTATAATAAGTTCTCTTGCTGCTCCCAAATTATCCCACATGTATCTGCCTTTAATCGCACAAGTCTGCTCGATCTCTATTATTTTATTTGGCGTGTCATTCATCCGATTTACGATTATTTTAGTGATGATTTTATAGTCAAAATTCATTAAACTTAGGGTGATGTCAGCTAAAATGGGCCATCATGTAAAATGGGCCTGATAAGGTTGGAGCCTCATAACCTTTTAAGTTTTTACAGCCAATCACAATAACGGATCTTACATTGTTTCAACAACACTAGTTGACAATAGTTTTGATTGGTCTAAGGTTCTTAAAGTGGGCGGGGCAGAGTGTTATATGAAGCATGTCAGAGAAATTGTATGGTAAGTGATCATAGCATAGTAAATATCATTCATTATTAATAAGGGTGATAAAGCAATTATAAGTTACCAATGAAGCAAAAGCTCTATGAACAATGTTTTGAAAGACTCTGTCAAATACAATGTTTAAATTTAAAAAGAAACTTTGATTTTTGTAAAATAAGACATTTTAGATAGTGGCCCATTTTACCTTAACCAGCTAGATCAGTTTTGCTCTACCGGTGTGGTTGGGGAGGTGGGTAAACCCTGTGTATAGGTTACTGCTGAAACAAGAGACCACGACAGTCCTTCAGCATTCAATGCAGCAGGAACATTTAGGGTGTGCTGCTGTCAGTGCAACTCATTGTACCACGAGAGCTGTGGAGAAGATGTGCTTTCTATTAAATGAAATATATTTCCAGTGTTGTTGCTATGGCACACTGAACACAGTAGTGTCAATTTACTGTTAAAATGTGTTGTTATCTTTTTATATTGGCCCATTTAACTGAACAGCTGGCCCAATTTGCCTGAACATTGTGTTGTGGCTCAAGAGGATACATGCAGATACTCTAACCCTCATAATTTTAAATCAATGATACTTTTTCACATTTTAATATATATATATATATATATATATATATATATATATATATATATATATATATATATATATATATATAGAGAGAGAGAGAGAGAGAGAGAGAGAGAGAGAGAGAGACCCGTGCTAATTTACAAGAATATCATATTATGTATAGCTTATTTGATGGTATTACAAACCATTTATCAAAAAGTGGCCCATTTTAGCTGTCTTCACCCTATTGATCTCCAGTCATCAAGTTCGGTCGGGTCTCCTTTTTTATATATTAATGAAATTACACAACGGTAAAACAATTCATTTAAAGTTCCCTCCTGTAGTCCTTCATTATATAAATCACTTAAGAGATCTTACACACTTTATAAAATTCAGCTGGGAGTGTGTCAGGTCCCGGGCTTTTCCCCTCGTTTAACTGCAGAATTTCTTCTAATACATCCTCTTCCTTAATGGGGTTTTCTAAATGTTGTGTGTCTATATTTCTTAATGGTGAGCACGTCGTTAAAAAAATCTGTTTGTTTATTTTACTTGAGGCTGCTTGACATCTTTTTCTTATGATATCTCTTATCTTTCTCGTTATTAACAATATTGCCCAAATTGTCTCTAATCTAGTTCTATCAGCTCTCCTGCTCTTTAGCTCTTTTATAACTTTTTGTGGTTTCCTGTATAGTTTGTGTCAATATCCACCTGTAATTGCACTTTTAAAAACCATTCGTCATTTAATTGCCTTAGTTCCGATTTTATTTTATGTAAACAATCGTCATCGTCTATACATCTGTCTCTTAATAGACCTTGCCTTTCTCCATCATTAACCCTAATTGGGCCTGTCCTCAGACCAAACATGCTGATTGTAATTTAATAATTGATGAGCTAGCAAAGAAAGCTGCTGTGGAAGGAATAACATTTTCAGGTGTCACAGGGCTAAAATCAATTGCAGCTAACAACATTAGAGAACCGGTAGGCCTGAAAAGCACTCAGAGTGACCCTTCAGTGACAGAAGCAATCGGACCGAAGAGCAACGGACAAACTATTGTAGACGGTCTGTTTGCCGAGCATGATGCACAGGACAACATGTTAGTGTACAGATGTGGTGACACTCCAGTGTTGATTCCACCTGTAAGACTGCAGCATGATATTTTGTATCGTATCCACAATCAGAAGAAATCAAAGGGACAATTTATCTGGGTCTCAGAAATATGTGTATAATATCACCTAAAGTGACATTCACACAGTTATAGCACGAGAGCAGCAGTGGGACATCAAGAACCATCCCTGGACAAAAGGGCTATGTGGCCGTAATTAGCATTCAGAAAGACATTTGTCTCGATAATCCTTTCACCTCACCATTTGGGGTCACACCTGTAACATCCGTACTGTGAGAAGAGAAAGTGCTCGAATCAAATGCTATCCTTAATTTACATTACATACAGAAAACCTGGTTTGAAACAGTATAAATGTCTGTGTTGATATTATTCGGCGTTCACTTTGACTCTCAAAGTGCTTCATGTACTTTGTCACTGCCACGCTGTAATAAAGTTATTCTTCTTTGAGATCTTCGACATCCACTTATTTTTAGGGTTAGGGTTAGGGTTAGGGTTTGGGTTAGGGTTAGGGTTAGGGTTCTCTACTCTCTCTCTCTCTCACATACTACTATAACTTTATAAGAATAATAAAAAGGAATATTAAGATATTATAAGGGTACTATCTTATAATAATAATATATATACTCTTTATAAAAAACAGAATAATAGGATATGTAGGACAGTAGAAGAGTAATATAATGATATGATGATATTATGAAGTAGGAAATACAGTAAACCGTTTTTCAAGCAGTATATCTATATATAAAATAGAGATATAGAGCAAATATGAAAATAAATTATAAACTAGAAATGCAGGCTCGCAAGGAAGGCCTTAATTTTAAGAGAGAACCATGAGGAGCCATTTATAAAGGTGGCTGAGTCAAGCTGCCCCCCCGTGAGATAATAGTAAGACCGAGGTCACTCTAGATTGTTTTGTCTCTCTACTTTACTTTTGATTTTATGGGTTATTTAAATCCCTTGGTTTTGATTCTCTGGGTTATTAGAAATCCCTTGGTTTTGATTTTCTGGGTTATTGGAAATCCCTTGGTTTTGATTTTATGTGTAATTTGAAAACCCCTGGTTTTGATTCTATGTGTAAGTGGAATGGCCCTTTTCTGGAACATAAGAGTAAGGTAGATGAGCTCTTTTTTAACCCTATTGGTAGTGATATCATAGTCTTCTTGAAACATATGGGTTATTTACTGTGTAAGTACAGTATAAATACTGGAGCTTAAGCTCAGGGTATCAGATCACTTCTGAGAATTCTCATCGGTGTGGATCTCGTGTAGTGGAACGGAACCAATAAAGCTGGACCCTTGCTTCTTCTCACTCACGGCTGGTGTTTTTTTTCTATCTCCAACTGGGCTCAGAGGTAGATGTGAGTATTGGCTTCTAAGTTGAATTTTAAGTGTTTTGGGGTAATAGGCTAAATTTGAGCCAGCACTTGTCCTCTTGAATCTTGTCCTGAAGCAACAAAAGTAAGAAATTCCAGAGTTCGTTCAGTATCAAATTTGGCAAATGCTTCCTATTTTTTCTTCAGCTGCAATCACATACTTCCTCAAGTCTGTAGAAGTTCAGTAGCATCATTTTTGGTGGTGCCCCGGAATAAATTATGTGAATCTGCATCAAATGACCAACAAAGCAATACTAGCGTGACTGGAATTTGTACTTTTTGGGTTTCTATCAATTAAGCAGAATATAGATATAAATTTCCCCAAAGAGGAAATGTTTCCACCATGGGTGCATAAAAAAAAACAACAACACCATAATAAATGGTTAATTAATAATTATAATGGTCAGAAGATAGAAGTGGAAACCTTTATTTGTCAATTATACATTACAGCACAGTGAAATTCTCTTCCCAGCTTGTTAGGAAGTTGGGGTCAGAGTACAGGGTCAGCTGTGATTCGGTGACCCTGGAGCAGAGAGGGTTAAGGGCCTTGCTCAAGGCCTCAACAGTGGCAGCACTGGGGCTTATACAGAGCATTAACCGTTGAGCCACCACTGCCCACAATGTATTATTTTTATGTCAAAATAATACAATAAACAGTAATAATGCTGATGAGCTCTGTTTGTGTAAAATACCCAAAACCTACCTCTGTTTTAGGCGGCGTTGTGTGTTGTGCTGGATGGAGCATGACTGCCCTCCTGTGGCCAAACTTGGGAACGGCAATTTCCCAGAAGCGGTATTCTGTAATTTATCTTTTAATAATGGTGTTTATATGTTTGTAGTATTTAGCCATATTAATATTAATATCTCTCTCCTTTTTCCCCTTTAGGATAATTATTGATGAAACTCATATTTCATTCAGGGGGCACAGTGGAAAGTGCTCAGCACGTTCACCTCACACCTACGGGGCTGTTGGTTTGATTCTCGCCTCCATGTTCTCCGCATGCTTTGTTTCCTCCACGTACTCCGGTTTTCTCCCCAGTCAAAAGGCATGTGTTGTGGGCTGGTTGGCATCTCTATATTGTCCAAAGTGTGAGATTGTGCCCTGCAATGGGTTGGCACCATGTCCAGGGTGTCCCCTGCCTCATGCCTGAATCCCCTGGGATAGGCTCCAGGCTCCCCGTGACCTGTGTAGAATAAGCGGTACAGAGAATAGATGGATGGAAGCATGGAGATTTCATCCATTGCTCTGGATGGATCGTGACTGCCATCATGTGGCCCAGTTTAGGAAGTGCATGTTTCTATGATTTTTTTAGAGCAGCGTTTCCCTACCTTTTTTCAGTCACGGCACCCTTTGAATATTTTCAAAAAATTTGTGCAGCCTACACAAACACTGATGCTAGACAGCGTTAAGCCTGGTTTATACTCGACATGTCCGGCAAAAATGATGTCATTGCGGAGTGTGCGGTCGAGCGTGTTGAGTGCGTGAGGCTTCATTTCTCATGGCGGTCCGCATGGCGCCGGATCCGGAAATGAATGACTTGGAGGCGACTCTTGCCGGAAAGTACCATAGAGGGAGCCAGATGGCACAAAATTCATGGAAAGGTTTTTAAAATAGTGATTTGGATTTGCTTTGTACATACTGCTGAGATAATAAAGCCAAAACTGAAAGTTTTTTGGGGTGCACCATGTTTTCATTCATCAGTATCTTCACAAATAAACACAGTCACTACACTACACCATCAGACACAGTGATTACACCTCATTCTGCTGTCTTTATACGCAGAGACCTTTACACTGATGGTGAACATCCAGAGTGATCATTCTGTAATATCTTTCTTTTCTCTCTATACATAAAGAGATATTTACACTGATGGTGAACATACAGAGTGATCATTCTGTAATATCTTTCTTTTCTCTCTATACATAAAGAGATATTTACACTGATGGGAGAATATAATAATCACCTGGTTTTGTAAATGTGAGAAATGACATCTGCAGGAAGCTCGACTTTTTGATGTCTACAGTAATTGTTAACATTTACAAAATGAGCCTACAATAAATAATAAGTCTATTTAATGAAAGTGGAGGTCCATGTTTAATAAAAATCTAATAGAATGAATAAAATAAATTGAGGTTGTTTAGTTCAGTTTTATACATGTTCTCATATTTATAGCTGTGTGTTGTTGTAATGCGACAAGTGATAATGTCACGGTTTATTGGGTTTTATATGATTATTATTATTATTATATAATTTATTATTATTATTGTTATGAGTGTGTATCTGTCTTATTATTTCTGTGTCTGTGTTATTATTTCAGACATCAGATATTTCTCATCTATATTAAATGTTTTCTACACATTTGATCATTTTAGAAAATGTTTGAAGGATTTTTACACACACCCCTGCTCTCATCAGACAGAACCTCGATTGGGAAACACTGGCTTAGTTACTCGTCTGACCAATGTGTTTAACTTACTCTCCATCATCACTTTTATTCTGAGTAACATTCATTATTCACACAAAAACTACTTACATACCAATCCTCACTAATATCAGGATACTCGCTCTCATTAAGGGGAAAACCAGAAAAAATACATTTCTGCAAATATTTAAGTAAACTTACTCAGTGTATGAGTTCTGCTTCTTTATCTAATGATCTGCTGAGTGTTTCTACTTCCTGTTATTTTATTTTAGTTTATATATTTGTATAGAGCTCAGTAGAGAGACAATTGTTTGTGCACAGCTGAATGAAGCCACGAGATAATAAATGAAGGTAGTGAAATGATAATGTGTGTGATGTAGATTTTACCAGACTTTTAATTCTGTTCTCTGTATTTGCAGCGTTTTCAGGCTTATACTTTCAGTATTTACAGGCCTTTGCTCGATGGATCAGAAAGCTGTATGATAACAAACCATATCTCTCTTTCTCTGTGTGTGTGTGTGTGTGTGTGTGTGTGTGTGTGTATTTATTACCCTACCTCTCTGCCCCCCCCCTGCAGAATAAACAGGTAGACAGTGAAAGTGAAAGTGAAAGTCAGTCTCCATTTAGTGTGGAGAGGAAAATACACCATTTCAAAAGTAAAAACACAGTGAGTATCTACATCTAAAGCTATAATATATAAACACACTGATGTACACCAGAAGCAGAATAGTATTGTGGGTTTGTACTGAAGTTTGAATGTACACAGGTTGTTTTATGACTTGATACAGTGACTATTTCCTGTAAGTGAACTCTGTGCTGATACAGGGTTTGATTTAACACGCCGATGTTGCAGTGAAGTAAACGTGTGTCCTGCTGTAAACTGGAGAAGGAGACATGACCTCCAACATGAGTGTGTCTGGAAAACAGGACTTAAAGAGAGACGAGAGGTGAGTAACTTTTCCATTCACCAGCAATAAATACACACCGTCTCATGGAACAGATCTGTATCTCTAAACACTCACTAGTTAACAGAGGAACTAAAGTTTGCTTTAAGGTGTTTAATAGCAGTGAATATATCACTGATCTGATCTAAGAACAGTTTAGAGAAATCATTCACTGAGAGAAGAGTAAAAAGGACTGTGCAATGTGGAGAAGAGCAGCGTAGCTTTGAGTCGGTGAATTCTACAGGCTTTAAGACCCAGCTGAGTCAGTTATCTGTGATTGGGACTCCTGACATCAGTGTAATTCCTGAGGTATGAGGCGTGTCTCCTGTTTGAATAAGTGTGCAGACTGGAGCTGAATTAAAAAGATGGAATTATTGGTGTTTAATGATGAACACATTGTGTAACAGTGCTGAGACAGCAGAGTATTAATTATTGCTGATATTTCTGTTTAATTCTAGAATGAAGGAGGGAAAGAGATCAGACTCACCAGAACCCAGCTGTGTGTCCATGAAGAGTGACTGATCAATGGAGCAACCACTTACCTTCAGAGACGGAGCCAGTTCTCCTGATGTGAGGTCAGTACAGTGAGGTGTTTTACAGCAATGTTCCACCTGATCAAACTCACTGGTCTCATTCTGAAGCAGTGAAACACTAAACTGTGCAGTGCTGCAGCTCTCAGACTGGCAGTGAGGAAAACTGCTTTAAGAGTTCAGTTCAGCCTGCAGTCCCTGAGCTGGAGGGTCTGTGGTGCTACACAGCAACATTTACACCTGGGACATTAATGACTAGATGACTATTTTATTCATAAACATGTTAGTGTCAGTGAGAAATCCTGAAATCAGTGTATTGTGTTAAGAGCATAGTGTTATATATCTGTCTCTGTATTTATTAGTGTGTGTTGTGCAGCTATGAATACATATAGTCTATATTACATCATGTGTTTTATTTCTTCACAGACCACAACAGAAGAAATCAAACCTCAGCAGAAATCAGTTGGACTCCATATTCAAGGTGTGTGTCTTTTTAATGTGTGTAACTTGTGTGTGAATATGTTGCAGGTTTTTTTTTTTTATTTAAGATCATGACAATTTACAGATTTAATAATGTGCAGCAGCATTATGGGTAATTGGACAGAATTTCAGCTGTAACTGTGGTAATAGAAAGAGACTTTTATTCTTTTCACAAAATAAAAGCATCTCTAAGTGTGTAACATTATAATATTTAGATGTGTTCCTGTGTGTTTCTAAGCAGGAGCTGGAACACAAAGTCATCACTCTGATAAAGAATGAGCTGAAGACATTTAGGAAGCTCCTGAGTCCAGATTACCCAGCATGCACTGAGAGGGAGGTGGAGGATGAGGAGGATCTGCACAGTGTCAGAGAGGTAGCGCTGAAGATCACACTGCACATCCTGAAGAACATGAACCACACAGATCTCGCTAACACACTGCACAACAGTAAGAGCTCTGAGTCATGGCTTTATTCCATCAGGTCCACTTTAGAGAAAGGAAATAGTTTTAGATAGGAACACTTTTAGTTTGAAGTTTGAGTTTAGTATCATGTACATCTGCTGCTTTTCTGTTCTGTTCGTGGTCCAGCTTGTGGTGACTCTGTACAATGGTCCTGTTCCTTCAGGAATATTTACTACATGAATCAGGAATGAACAGCAGCATTTCAATTTTACATTTAATCCTGTGTTCAGTGATTTTACATTAAAACATCTTATTACTTTGTTTATTAGAGTCTGTGGCCTCTGTGTATCAGACAAAGCTGAAATCCAGCCTGAGAGAGAAGTTTAAAAGAATTAATGAAGGAATCTCACAGCATGGAAGCTCAGCACTTCTGAATGAGATCTATACAGAGCTCTACATCACAGAGGGTTGGAGTGGAGACGTCAATAATGAACATGAGGTGAGACAGATTGAGACAGCGTCCAGGAGACCAGCAACACAGGAGACACCCATCAAATGTAATGATCTCTTTAAAGACAAGTCCATCAGAAGTGTGCTGACGAAAGGGGTTGCTGGAATTGGAAAAACAGTCTCGGTGCAGAAGTTCATTCTGGACTGGGCTGAAGGAAAAGCAAATCAGGACGTCACCTTCATGTTTCCACTTCCCTTTAGAGAGCTGAATCTGATGAAGCAGAAACATCTCAGTCTGATGGATCTTCTTCATCACTTTTTCCCTGAAATGAGAAAACTAGAATTAATAGACTCCTACAAAGTGCTGTTGATCTTTGATGGTCTGGATGAGTGTCGACTTCCTCTAAATTTCCAGAAGAATGAGAGACTGTGTGATGTGACAGTGTCAGCCTCAGTGGATGTGCTGCTGACGAACCTCATCAAGGGGAATCTGCTTTTCTCTGCTCTCCTCTGGATAACCTCTCGACCAGGAGCAGCCAATCAGATCCCTCCTGAGTGTGCAGAAAAGGTAACAGAGGTACGAGGGTTCAGTGATCCTCAGAAAGAGGAGTACTTCAGGAAGAGGATCAGTGATCAGAGCCTGGCTGATAAAATCATCTTACACATGAAGTCTTCAAGAAGCCTCTACATCATGTGCCACATCCCAGTCTTCTGCTGGATCTCAGCCACTGTTCTAGAGAGAATGTTGGGTGAAGCAGAGAGTGGAGAGATCCCCAAGACTCTGACTCAAATGTTCACACACTTCCTGATCTTTCAGATCAAACACAAGGACCAAAAATACCATCAGAAATGTGACCCTGATCCTCAGCAGACCAGAGAGAGTATCCTGGCACTGGGAAAACTGGCTTTCCAACAGCTGGAGAAAGGAAAACTGATCTTCTATGAGGAAGACCTGAGAGAGTGTGGCATTGATGTGAGAGAAGTGTCAGTGTACTCAGGAGTGTGTATCCAAATCTTCAGAGAGGAGTTTGGGCTTCACCTGGGGAAGGTGTTCAGCTTTGTACATCTGAGTGTTCAGGAGTTTCTGGCTGCTTTATACACATTTCTCTCCTTCATCAGCAGAAATGTAACAGAACAACCAACCATTAATCTGTCTGATCTTCTCAACAAGTCAAACATGTCTGATCTCCTCAAGAGTGCAGTGGACAAGGCCTTACAGAGTGAGAACGGACACCTGGACCTGTTCCTCCGTTTCCTTCTGGGTCTCTCACTGGAGTCCAATCAGACTCTCTTACGAGGGTTAATGCCACAGACAGGAAGCAGCTCTCACAGCAAACAGGAAACAGTCGAGTACATCAAGGAGAAGATCAGGGAGAATCCATCTCCAGAGAAATCCATCAATCTGTTCCACTGTCTGAATGAACTGAATGATCATTCTCTAGTGCAGGAAGTACAGACTTACCTGAACAGAGGAGGTTACAGTCGTCTCAGGGGAACCATACTCTCTCCTGCTCAGTGGTCAGCTCTGGTGTTTGTGTTACTGAACTCAGATCAGGAGCTGGATGAGTTTAATTTGAGTAAATATGACCGATCAGAGGAATGTCTTCTGAAGCTGCTGCCAGTGGTCAAAGCCTCCAGAAGAGCTGTGTGAGTATTTTTATTTATAAATGTATTACTGCATGGTTTATGATTTTAATGTAACACTGAACTGCACTGTTTGGATTAATGCTGGTTAATAATTACTCTAATCATCTTTAAACAAACCTCTGGTACTGTTAAAGAAGAGTTTCACTCTTTACACCAACACGTTACGTCTGCACTGAGGGCGGGGCCATGTGGACAAAACCTTCTATCACCATTTATTACCTTTTCTCTAAAACTGATGAAGAAATGATCTCTACAGAATAACTGCATGTATTCATCACTGCTTTTTGATCAATTTGTGATCTAAACACCAGTGAAAGGCACTTTTTCTTTTCTCCTTTCATTTGAAAGTTACATTGAACAGAACTTCACAAACGAGAAGAAGAAAAACAGAACACTGTCACCATGGGAACAATATGAATACAACATGTGACATTGGTGATATAGAGGATATAGGAAAATATCTATCCATAGACATGATTGATTATTCTATTTTCTGGTCCTATGATGTGTATCAACGTATCATATCGCCCAATCTGCACTGAGGGACACATGTGAGAGTGTCGTGGAAAACAATCTTTCCAACCTAAGTTAAAGACTTCAGAGACAGAGGGTTTGTAGATGCCAAATGTCATCAAACTTTATTGAAACAACAAAGTGAGACAGTCTGCAGAAAGTCTGAATTAAACACACACACACACACACACGTCTTTATATACTTTTCTGAAGCAGTTAAATTATCCCTAGTCGGGGCATTAACCTCTTCTTTCTGAAAACAAACCAATCTCCATCGCCGTAATGAATTATTCATATCTATATGATACATTACATTTGTGGTGCATGCGTTGTTAGTTGGATTTTCTTATGGTTTTATTGGGACAAGGTCATTTTTTGCAGCGCATGCGCCTTGCGTTGAATTTTCTGAAAGGTTTCATCAGGACAGGATTTTTACCTTGTCCCAAAATTCACCCTTATGCCTTAATGACTTTCTGACTTTAGTCCCAGCCTGGTACACTTCATTCTGGAAGTCTGATCTGTTATTGTGACACTGGTATTGAAGCTTAAAGGGCCTTGATTGGAAACACAGTTCTGGTGAATGTCTAATTGCTCATTTATTGCCAGAATAAAGCTGCTTTAGACAAAACACACGGTTCTTCTAACTCAGGTTAGACAGGACATACAGAGATACAGAAAAACACCTGATGTTCAGTAACACATAGATGTCTTCTAGCTCACTACACACTTACAACAGAACTTGATTAAAACTCTTCTGTGCTTTTTCACTTTCACACCGACCTTGTTTGGTTTGGACCGATCAGACTTTCTCTTTAGATTGGATCTGGTGTGGGATTAGTTTACAGGATGAAAGAGGATTGTCCTCGAGGACGGATTTCCAGTTAGCAAAAATATCATAATCCCTCTGTGCAGATCAAGGGATGCGTCCTGTTTACAACTTTAATCTCTAACAAAAAATGTGTGAATATTTACCATAAACAAACAAACAAACAAACAAATAAATAATGCATGCACTGTGTGAGACGGATTTCCAGTTACTCGTCAATTTACTCCACACACTCTCTCACACACACACACTCACTCACACACACACACACTCTCTCTGTCTCTCTCACACACACTCACACACACACACACAGACTCTCACACACACACACAGACTTTTTTACATGTACGTCCCTTAAAAATGGTTTCCATTATTCAAACGAAAACCCTTCTGATTTCATTTCAATAATAATAATGATAATAATAATAATAATAATAATAATAATAATAATAATAATAGTAATGCTGATGTGGTGTCCTGTCCTCTGATTTGTGTGTGTGAGAGAAACACACTCACATTTCTGTTACATGGTAAAGAGTAAGTGTATTATGGCTGTGTGTGTTTGAGATCAGTGTTCTGATATTTCATCATTTCTCTTCCAGTCTGTGTTGGTGTGATCTGACAGAGGAAAGCTGTAGAGTTCTGTCCTCAGTTCTCTGATCAAACTCCTCCAGAGTGAGAGAACTGGACCTGAGTAACAATAACCTGCAGGATTCAGGAGTGAAGCTGCTCTCTGCTGGACTGGAGAATCCGCACTGTACACTGGAGATACTGAGGTACACACACTCACTCACACACACACACACACACACACACACACACTGTACACTGGAGATACACACACACACACACACTGTACACTGGAGATACACACACACACACACACACACACACACTGTACACTGGAGATACACACACACACACACACACACACACACACACACACTGTACACTGGAGATACACACACACACACACACACACACACACTGTACACTGGAGATACACACACACACACACACACACACACACACTGTACACTGGAGATACACACACACACACACACACACACACACACTGTACACTGGAGATACACACACACACACACACACACACACACTGTACACTGGAGATACACACACACACACACACACACACACTGTACACTGGAGATACACACACACACACACACACACACACACACACACACACACACACACACACTGTCACTGGAGATACTGAGGTACACGCACACATACACACACACACACACACACACACACACACACATACTCTCTCACACACACACCCACACAAACACACCTACTCTGTCTCACACGCAAACACTCCCTTGTACTTCCCTTAAAAATGGTTTCAATTATTATAAAGCATTTATTCAAACAAAAACCCTTCTGTTTTCATTTCAATAATAATAATAATAATAATAATAATAATAATAATAAAAATAATAATAATAATAATAATAATGTTGTGGATAAAAATGACATGAAATAAACATGAGGGAGACTTAGTATGAGTAATATGTAATTTTATTGATAATTCACAGGACTGGTGGGTGCATAATCTTGAGGAGAGCGGTGGGGGGGGGGTGCGTCCTGGGGACATGGGATAGTCAGCGAAGGTGAAGTGAGAGGACCACTGAGAATGGGGCGGACTGACAGGTGAGAAGAGGGAAGAATGGTCGGGGCCCAGGTCAGAGAAGGTGACATCTTCCTCAGACTGAAAGCTGGCGGGGGGTTCTGGCTGGGTAGAGGCGTCAATACACATGTTCACGGAGCAGATTCTGTATCGGAGAGGGGGGGGGACCCCGCATTTCCATTTCCAGAGGGGGTGCTGCAAAGAAAGTTAAGTAGCACCATGATATCAGCAGTGAGATGCACAAGCTGATAATGAGTGTCCAGATCGAGATCCAGAACCAGATCCAGTAAAGGGGAGAAGAAGGAATGACAATGGGCACGTAGACACACAGAAGCGGTATTAAGCGGATATTGACGAATTGGATTCACACTTTAGAGATCTTTAAGAGTACTACACTATGGTTTATTAGTCGAAGAGTCAAAAAGAAGTATAAGAGCTGAGGAGTGCTAACACACACACACACACACACCCCATTATAACTTTATAAGAATAATAAAAAGGAGTATTAAGATATTATAAGGGTAATATGAATGAATGAATGCCTTTTATTGTCACTATACAAATGTACAATGAAATTAAGAGCCACTCCTTTTTGTTCCGTGCACACATGTACATTCAATAAACAAGAAGAATAAACAGATAAATAAACAAGATAAACAAGATATTGGGGTGGATGGGGGAGGTACTATGAAATTCACAGTTTTGAGACACTATATACATATGCTGTGAACTCAGTACATGTATGTGTTTATAATGGTAATAGCTTTCGGGAAGAAACTATTCTTAAATCTACTAGTGCTTGTTTTGATGCACTTGTAACATCTCCCTGAGGGCAACAGATTGAACAGATCAAAGCCAGGGTGAGAACTGTCCTTAATGATGGGTTTTTCCTCTGCTGAGGCAACGGTAGGTGTAAATATCCATCAGGGAGGGGAGAGGGCAGCCAATGATCTTCTGTGCTGCTCTTACTACTCTCTGAAGCCTCTTCCTGTCTGCTGCGGTGCAGCTACTCTACCACACCGTGATACAGTATGTCAGCAGGCTCTCGACGGACGAGCGGTAGAAGATCAGCAGCAGATTGGAGTCCAGATTGTACTTCCTGAGAACCCTCAGGAAGTGTAGCCACGTTTGAGCCTTCTTGATAACCGCTGTGATGTCCGTCCAGGGGATGTTTGCAGAGATAAGGATGCCAAGAAACCGGACGGTGTGGACCCTCTCCACACACTCACCATTAATGAAAAGGGCGGCCAGCTCAGTGTTGTGTTTTCTGAAGTCTACAATGAGTTCCTTGGTTTTCTTGGTGTTTAGAGTCAGATTGTTCTTTGAACACCAGGCTGCCAAGTTTAGGACCTCCTCTCTGTAGGCTGCCTCATCTCCTTTTGAGATGAGTCCGACCACTGTGGTGTCGTCAGCAAACTTGATAAGATTATTGTTGTGGACTGGTCTACAGTCGTATGTGTAGAGACAGTACAGGAGGGGGCTCAACACACAGCCCTGTGGAGAACCTGTGCTCAACGTGCGAGTGGAGGAGAGGTGGGGTCCGGGTCTCACTGTCTGGGACCGGTTGGTGAGAAAGTCCTTTATCCAGGCACACGTGAGGTGGGGGAGGTCAAGGGTGACCAATTTGGTGATGAGAATGTCAGGAATTATTGTATTAAAAGCCGAACAGTAATCCACAAAAAGCATCCGGACGTAGCTCTGTTGCTGCTCTAGATGTCTCAACACGTAGTGGACAGCTATGGCGATAGCATCCTCTGTGGATCTGTTCGCACGATAAGCGAATTGAAAAGGATCGAAATCTGGGGGGAGGTAGTCCTTCATGTGCTGAAGAACCAATCTCTCAAAGCCCTTCTTGATAACTGGAGTGAGGGCCACAGGACGATAATCATTCAGGCTAGTGGTGGGCGACTTCTTTGGCACTGGGATGATTATGGCTGATTTTAGGCAGGCCGGGATGACTGCTTGGGCCAGGGAGAGATTGAAAATTCTGGTAAAGATGTGGGCAAGCTGGTGGGCACATGATCTGAGCACCTTACCAGGTACACCGTCTGGGCCAGCAGCCTTCCTGGGGTTCACTGCCAGAAACATCCGTCTAACATCGTGTTCCCTCACAGTAAGTAGAGTGGTGCAGGAACCAGAAAGGAATGGAGGCAGGGCTGGACTGGTACGGGGGCCAGATGAGGGTGGAGGTGGGGCTGGAGCAGATGAGTGCTGTTGTTGTGATGTTTCAAAGCGAGCAAAGAAGCAATTTAGCTCTTCTGCCAGCATCGCACTCAGGTCTCCTGTTGTCGCCTCACGTTCTCTGTAGTTCGTGATGTTCTGTATGCCTTGCCACACCTCCCGTTTATTTTTGCTGGACAGGTGGGACTCTATGCCCCTCTTATAGGCCGCCTTAGTTTCCTTAATACCACCTTTCAGGTTGGCACAGGCAGCTCTGTACAGAGCTCTATTACCAGCTCTATTATTATTAATATCGTATAATAATAGAAAATTCTTTATAAAAAAACAGAATAGTAGGATATGTAGGACAATAGAAGGGTAATATAATGATATTATGAAGTAGGAAGTACATTAAACCATTTTTCAAGCAGTATAACTATATATAAAATAGAGATATAGAGCATATATGAAAATAAATTATAGACTAGAAATACAGGAAAAAGTAACTTACTCATACTTCAGATGGTGAAGATTCTTTCTCACAAGAAAGGCCTTAATTTTAAGAGAAAACCATGAGGAGGCATTTAAAACCATGAGGAGGTAGCTGAGTCAAGCTGCCCCCCCCCCCCCCCCCCCATGCGAGATAATAGTGAGACCAAGGTCACTCGTTGTTTTGTCTCTCCACTTTTGAAGCTAATGGTAAATTTAAAAGCCCTGTTTTTTGAGCTAATGGTAAGTTGAATAGCCCTTTTTTAGAACATAATAGTAATGTAGATTAGCTCTTTTTTAACCCTATTGGTATTGATATCATAGTCTTTTTGAAACATATTGGTTATTTACTGTGTAAATACAGTATAAATACTGGAGCTCAAGCTCAGGGTGTCAGATCACTTCTGAGAATTCTCTTCGGTGTGGATCTCGTGTGGTGGAACGGAACCAATAAATCTGGACCCTTGCTTCTTCTCACTCACGGCTGGTGTCTTTTTTTCTATCTCCAACTGGGTTCAGAGGTAGATGTGAGTATTTGCTTCTATGTTGAATTTTAAGTGTTTTTGGGTAATAGGCTAAATTTGAGCCAGCAATAATGATAACAGTAATAATAATAATAATAATAATAATAATAATAATAATAATAATGCTGACGTGGTGTCCTGTTCTCTAATTTCTGTGTGAGAGAGAAACACACTCACATTTCTGTTACATGGTAAAGAGTGAGTGTATTATGGCTGTGTGTGTGTTTGAGGTCAGTGTTCTGATATTTCATAATTTCTCTTCCAGACCATGTTGGTGTAATCTGACACAGGAAAGCTGTAGAGTTCTGTCCTCAGTTCTCAGATCAAACTCCTCCAGTCTGAGAGAACTGGACCTGAGTCACAATAACCTGCAGTATTCAGGAGTGAAGTAGCTCTCTGCTGGACTGGAGAATTCACACAGTACACTGGAGATACTGAGGTACACACACACACACACACACAGTACATTGGAGATACTGAGGTACACACACACACACACACACACACACACACACACACAGGAGATACTGAGGTACACACACACACACACACACACACACACACACACACACACAGTACACTGGAGATACTGAGGTACACACACACACACACACACACACAGACACACAGGAGATACTGAGGTACACACACACACACACACACACACACACAGGAGATACTGAGGTACACACACACACACACACACACACACACACACACACAGGAGATACTGAGGTACACACACACACACACACACACACACACACACACAGTACACTGGAGATACTGAGGTACACACACACACACACACACACACACACACACACACAGGAGATACTGAGGTACACACACACACACACACACAGTACACTGGAGATACTGAGGTACACACACACACACACACACACACACACAGGAGATACTGAGGTACACACACACACACACACACACAC